>NW_016107335.1:5142385-5185516 GCF_001604975.1 Cebus imitator | reverse complement strand
AAAAAAAAAAAAAAAAAAAGCACAGATCAGAGTAATTACGTCCAAATGAGGACCCCACCAAGGCATACTCTAAAGACTGACCCCAGGACCCCTGTCAAAGCAACACCCCCTTCTACTCTGTGACACTACCCTAGAATGAGGGTCTTGGACCTGGTTGAAAGAAGGAAGTGCCAGACCTGGTTCTGCTGTGAACTTCACACTGGACCCCAAGAGGCAGTCTACCCTCTTTCAGGTTCCCATCGCTCCATCTCCTTGAATCCGGCTCCTGTCACCCATCATATTCCAAGCAAAGGAAATGGTGAGTGCAGCACACAACAGAACCAGAAAGGGGCCAGGCGCAGTGGCTGACACCTGTAGTTCCAACACTGCAAGGCCAAGGTGGGAGGAATGCTTGAGGCTAGGAGTTCAAGGACAGCCTGGGCAATGCAGTGAAGTTTTGTTGCTACTAAACATCAAAAATTTTCTGGGCATGGTGGTGCAGGCCTGTGGTCTCAGCTACTTGGAAGGCTGAGGCAGGAGGATGACTTATACCTGGGAGGTTGAGGCCACAATGAGCTGTGATCATGCCACTGCATGCTAGCCTGGGCAGCAAAGCAAGACTCCATCTCAAAAAAAAAAAAAAAAAAAAGAGAGAGAGAAGACTGGAAAGGATAAATGTGTGACTATGTTCAAGGGAATATTGATTGTACAAAACAATGATTAGAAAAAATATACCTATATAAATCATGATAAATAATAGCACAAAAGACAGGATTTTGTTAAATAATATTCAATTACTCAAAGTTTCTTATTACCTGAAGAATTGTAGATATATTAATTAATATAATTGTCAAACTGAATAATTTAAATTAATATAATTATCAATATAAGATTCTAATTAAGAATATATTTTGAATTTCTGGAATAAAAACTGAAAGAATAATAATAATTGTTTAATAACAGGCTAATCTGAAGAAGATTCATCAATAAAAATAATTAATCCAAAAGAGGAAAAATGGGACAAACATAAAATTAGTAAGTTTGATTGGCGTACCAATGTGTCAGTCATTACATTAATGAAAATGGATTGAACACTCAGATTGAAAGGCAAAATTGTCAGAGCAAATTAGCAAATAAAGAGAGGCAGCTCACAAAAAAAGCTGCCTAACATATGAGAACTAAAAAAGAAACTCTGAATAAAATGATAGTAAGTTAAATGCCTGCAAGCAGTAGGCAATATAAAATTGGTATATATGATTTTGCAAATGACACTGAAAGGCAAGAAATGACACATTTCTAAACATAAATGGTGTCATTGCATTAGGACTAAAGGATCTATCTGACAGGAATTTATAATCTTAGACTGGTATGCACCTAATAAAATAGCTTCAAAATATATAGAGCAAAAATTGACAAAATTAAGAGGGAAAATAGACAAATCTACAATCCTAGATTTCACCATACCTTTCTGAGTAACAGAAAGAACATCCCCCCCCAAAAAAATCAAGAAGAGTGTAGAAGATTTGACAATCACATGAGCTAACTTAATCTAGTTGAGAAATATAGAAATACTACATCTTCTATTTTAGAATATACATGATATTCTATCCCATATGTGATTCTTTGCTCAAATTGACCATATGTTTGAAAAAAAAGTCATACACACACAGTATCACTAAGTATAGTGACTGAAATTCTGATTATTTTTTTCTCTAACTATAATGAGATTAAGCTAAAAATTAATATTAATACTAAAAATATATCTCAAACATACTTAAATGTTTGTAAATTACTTCCAAACAACTCACTGGCCAAAAATAAAAATTACAAAGGAAATTAAAAGCATCAGTTTTATAACCTAATATCTCAGTAATTTACCCAATAGGACAGCAAATAACACACAATCATACATTGCTTAATGACAGAGATACTTTCTGAACCCAACATTCAGCGATGTTAGTCATTGTGTGACCATCATAGTGTGTATTTACATGAACCTAGAGGGTATAGTCCCCTGCACACTTAGCCTATATGGTATAGCTCCTGTACTGCAAATCTGAACAGCATGTTACTGGACTGAATACATAATTTTACTGTACCTTTTCTATGTTTAGATATGCCATGGTAAGTCTGTGTATATCTAAAATAGAAAAGATACAGTAAAATTATGGCATGAGAAAAAATGTTACATCTGCAGAGGGAACTTACCATGAATGGAGCTTCTAGGACTGGGAGTTGCTCTGTGAGTCTGGGAATGGGTGGTGGGTAAATGTGAAGGTCTAGGATGTTACTGTACACTGCAGTAAACTTGACAAGCATTTCACACTTGGGCTATACTAAATTTGTAAAAACACACACACACACACACACAAAACACTTTTCTTTCCTCAATAAGTTAACTTTAGCCTACTGTAACTTTTTTACTTTGTAACATTTTTAATTTTTAAAAAATTGTTTGATTCTTTTGTAATTACACAGGTGAAAACACAAATATTACAATTGTACAGATATTTTCTTCTTTTTTTTTGAGATGCAGTCTCACTCTGTCACCCAGGCTGGAGTGCAGTGGTGTGATCTCGGCTCACTGCAACCTCTACCTCCTGGGTTCATGCGATTCCCTGCCTCAGCCTCCTGAGTAGCTGGGATTACAGGTGTGCACCACCACACTTGGCTAATTTTTGTATTTTTAGTAGAGATGGGGTTTCACCATGTTGGTAAGGATGGTCTCGAACTCCTGACCTCGTGATCTGCCCGCCTCGACCTCCCAAAGTTCTGGGATTACAGGCATGAGCCAACGTGCCCAGCCCATATTCTTATTCTATAAGCTTTTATCTATTTTCAAATTTTCTTATTTCATTTTTTACTTTTTAAACTTTTTTGCTAAAACACAAACACAATTTTGTGTTTATGATTATCATCAAGCATTATGTACTGAGCATAATTGTATGTACTGTCCTTTTAAACCAGTGGCAGTGCAGTAGGTTTATTTATACCAGTATCACCAGAAACTGGTGAGAACTGCATTGTGCTATGGTGTTAGGACAATTATGATGTCACTGGGCAACCAGAATTTTTCAGCTTCATTATAATCTTCTGGGATTACTGCTGTATATGTGGTCTGTCATAGGTTGACTGAAATGTTGTTATGTCGTGTATGATTTCATAAAGAAAGTAGGAAAAAATAGTGCATATGAGTGATCTTATTAATTAAATGGATAAAAAGTGCATGATACAACTCAAAAAGATAAAAGTCGTTTTTCAAGCAAATACTTATATACATAAACACCGGGCAAGATGGATTTTTTAAAAATCAAGTAAGTATTACCCTATTCTGAATGAAAAAGAACATCATTTTAACGGATGCTAAAAAGCAGTAGTATTTGCAATACTTATTAACTGACAAAGAATTCATATCCTGGTTATATTATATCCTGGACATACTAAAAGCTTTTATACTAAATTAGGATATTAAAAATCTGGACACTACAATTGACAAATGGGCAAAAACATTTACAGGCACTTCACAAAATAAAATATCCAAATTACTAACAGACATATAAAAGCTTTCCTTTTTACTGTCATTAGGTTTTAAGGCAATGCAAGATATCCATGTACTCTCATCAGAAATGTTACTCAAGTAAAATACAACAAAATATAACTTGACAATATCAAATGTTAAGAAGAATGTGAAGCAACAGGTGACACATCCTCCTGCTTCAGGAGTAATTTTGGGTAGCCTCTGTTTATCAGTAAGGCTGCACAAGGCTAAACACATGCTTTCTAATAAATCTATTAAATTTCTAGATATATAGCCTTCAGAAATTCTTACATATGTAAATCAAGTCTATTATGAGAATGGTCATAACATCATTATTTATGTTAGCGCCTAACCGAGCAAAAAACCAACCAAACAAACAAACAGAAAAACAAATTGACTCAACAATAGCATGGGTTGATTATATGTTCACACCCCTGGGTGCCGTGCATTGATGAAAGCTGACTACAGCTACATACAACATCTTTCAGTCTCCCAAGTGAGCCTGAGTGAAAGAAGGCATTCACATTGTCTGATTCCATTTATATAGAGTTCAAAACGCTCCCAAACTAACTAGTGTTAGAGTCAGGATAGTGATTTTCTCAGGGAAGAAATGGGATTGTAACCAGAAGAATGCACCAAGAAAACTTGTGACACCACTTATGTTCTACGTCTTCATCTGGTTGTGATTACAGGAACATGTGCACTTTGAGATAAGTTATTAAGTTCTAGACTTATGACTGAGGCACTCCTCTCTAAATGTCATACTTCGACAAGATGTTTTGGTTTGTTTTTATATTCAAAGACAGAGAGAAGGAAGGGGAGAGTATTTAAGGTAAAGAAAATAGCATGAAAAAAATCCCTATGCAGGAATTAAGTGTATACAAAGATTGAATAAAGCCATGCGAGTGGAGTACAGAGGTGAAGAAATAAAAAGAAAGAGAGGAGGAAGGGAGAAGGGAAAAAGGGAAGGAGGAAGGGAGAAAGAGAAGACGGTAGAAAAAGAAAAACATGAAACTGGAATAGTAAGTAATGGCAGCACTTCTCCAAGGTCCTGAAACTTGTATACTTCCCTAACAGCAATGAATGCCAGGGAAGGGGTTTAGCTATGGAGAGGGTGGTGACGTGAGGAGATCTGTACTTCGATTATTTCCAGGTAAATACACTGGAGAAGGGAAAGAAGGAGATGTGAGTAGAAGAGGAAAGAAATAATAGCAATGGTCCAGCAGAGAGAAGAGTTGGTTACCTGGGTCTGAGTGCTGGTGGTAAGGAAGCTGCAGGAGTGTATAATTGTGAGGATACAGGGGGCAGAGGGAGAGGGAACTGTGCTTAAAATTCCAGCCCAAGCTTTTCTGACTCCAAAATACCTTTTATTTATTTACTTATCTTTATTTGTTTATTTATTTTGAGACAGAGTCTCCCTATGCTGCCCAGGCTGGAGTACAGCTGTGTGATCTTGGCTCACTGCAACCTCTGCCTCCCAGGTTCAAGCAATTCTTCTGTCTCAGCCTCTCCGAGTAGGTGGGACTACAGGAATACGCCACCACACCCAGCTAATTTTTGTATTTGTTACATATAATTTTTATCATAAGCAAACTAAAATCCCTCCCTTTGTTTGAATGTGTTTTGCATGTCTATTGCTTTCAGTTTTTAAGTGTTTGACCATTACTCTCCTATAAAAAACTCCACAAGAATGCTAAAACATGTAATGTGGTTCAATGATTCTATAAAATAGATATGTAAAGGAATTTCACATTGCCCAGAGATACTAGGAATCACATACACTTAACTGCTTATATTTACCAATACTTTGCTTAGTTGCAAGGTTTCTGTATATATTCTCATGTATAAAGGAGCCCAACAATTGTTTTATACTCTTACACTTCCATAATGTAGTATTTAATACCAACAAAATACTGTATGAGTCAAGAGGCCTTAATCAATCTGTTAGAGTAGGAAACTGAAGAGTTAAAATAGTTCTGGTATTGGCCTATGCCAACATGTGACATGGGACATGGCTGGGGATATGACATTCAGGTTCCATCCTCTGTCCCTCTTCTTGTAAATTGGGTCTGCAGCCTAACATGCTTGTTAATGCTCAGAGACAAGTCTGAGGGGAGAAAAGAGACACTGAGCTGGATCCCTGTATATTTTGGTCCATACCTGAGATGAACTTGAAATTCAGTCTGTTACCTGAAGATCAACCTGTTGTAATGAATTTAGTCTGAATTATCTCATTCCCAGGACGTTCCTGTTAAATTGAGCAAGCACGAGATAGAGACGAACATAAATCGTTTCTTTGACTCTTCATCTACTCTGGCAAAGTGAAACATTGCCAAAGATAACAGTCTTTTAATTAATTTTGGAGAGTTTTTTGTGTATACACTTGGAATTTCTTTGATACATGCTTCATTAATAGGGCAGTGTGCTAGGTTTAAAGAAGATATTTATTTTAAAATTTTGTAATGTCAGTTCTTGGTTGAAAGGATAGTGGAAGAGGTAGCAGCATGAATATCCTTTCATTCATTGCTTCATTTGTTCAAGAAACATGAATGAAACAGACTACTACTCATCAGTCACAGTGTGAGAGTAGGAGGACCCTAAGAAGGACGTGTAGGCATATGCCTTCAAGTTGGGATGCAGAGGCAGCCATGCCAATAAGTAAATATGTGTGATAAGCTGTTAGATGTGCAATTCTAGCTATAAGACAATTGATTTAATGGCCAACATAGCCCTTGTAATGTAGCATTAGCACTGAGGTGAGATTAAATTCAGTTTCCATCTCTTGGTTGCAAAGGGTCAGTGGGAAAATGGTTCATCTGTGAGCAGGGTTGACATTGGACTTAATAGTGTTGCACGGATGATCTATAAATGGCTGTTTTCTAATCCTACTACTACCCAAATGATATCTTTATCATTCCAACCCCAAATTAGTGCAGGAGCAGCTGGGTGCGGTGGCTTATCCCTGTGATCCTAGCACTTTGAGAGGCTGAGGTAGGTGGATCATGAGGTCAGGAGATCGAGACCAGCCTGGTCAATATGGCGAAACCCGGTCCCTGCTAAAAATACAAAAATTAGCTAGGTGTGGTGGCATGCACTTGTAGTCTCAACTGCTTGAGAGGCTGAGGCTGGAGAATCTCTTGAACCTGGGAGGCAGAGGTTGCAGTAGGCTGAGATCATGCCATTGCACTCCAACCTGGATGACGGAGCAAGACTCCGTCTCAAAAAAAAAAAAAAAAAATTAGTGCGGGTGCTTCCTAGCTGCCTTGCCTGTCCCTCTGTCTCCTTGCCTTGGTGGGTGGATTTGATTTTAAAGTATGGATCATGCTCTATCAATGTCTACCTGGGGGCCCTGGCTGTGACATTTACATTTTTGTAGGACGTGGCTCACGTGGCTCTCACTGCTGGTCTCCACATGTCCTTTCACCCTCGTTTCCAACACCCAGCTCTGCTTCCAGGTGATAGTGTACTGAATTACGCAGGCAATCCCTCTGCAGACATTCATTTTCCCTGGCTCCAGGTCCTAATGGCTAAATTTGTATTGCTCCTATGGGATGTATTTCAGCTGTCATCACTTGCTTTACCTTTCTTTCATATTTGCCTAAAGACCCCAGGAGCCCTGTCATCTGTATTCCTGTATCATATTTGTACAATTATTTTTGTTGTTGTCCATGTTGTTAATTTGGGTGTCACCCACCAGACACTGTGAAATCCTCAAGGACAGGGACTGTTTTCTATAATAAAATCCATCACCTGTCATCAAGCTTGGCATATCATTAGTCTCTCAACACACGTTTTTTTTTTTTTTTTTTGAGACGGAGTTTCACTCTTGTTACCCAGGCTGGAGTGCAATGGCGCGATCTCGGCTCACCGCAACCTCTGCCTCCTGGGTTCAGGCAATTCTCCTGCCTCAGCCTCCTGAGTAGCTGGGATTACAGGCACGCGCCACCATGCCCAGCTAATTTTTTGTAGTTTTAGTAGAGACGAGGTTTCACCATGTTGACCAGGATGGTCTCGGTCTCTTGACCTCGTGATCCACCCGCCTCGGCCTCCCAAAGTGCTGGGATTACAGGCGTTAGCCACCGCGCCCAGCCCTCTCAACACACTTTAAGTTAATTTGTCTAAATTTCTGAATGGATGATTGAGAGAAGGTAAAAATGTTTGTTATATGCTTTCTCCAAACTATTATTATCATGCCTGTGTATTTTGTAAAATAAATGCTGACCCATCTCATATCTTCCTGAAAATTTATGGGTAAATTAAATTATAGGAATGAATAATGTCTTCAATGAAATAGGACAGCTCACATTTTAAAGAACATCAGTAATGAACCAAGCTGTGTAAAAGAATAGTTTTACTTTCTTTTACTATGTCACTTTCACTGTCACTTTTACAAGTTGGGAATTTTACACATTGAGTTTCTTTATGTTGGAGTTTCTCTATGGAAAGGTATTAATGCAGATAAAGTTTAGTAATAAGTAATAAGAAAAGAACGCTGGTAAAGTGACATGGGGAATCTGTTCCTGTGTTGTAAATATTTCCTGACATCAAATGTGGAACTGAACATTTTGCCAAAAGTCTCAAAGCCACTTTAATCAAAGCAGTTGCTAATGCCAGCAGTACATAAATTGAGGATGGAGCAAAAGGATGGACATCACTAATGGCTGCATTGTGGCAAGTGTGGACAGAGCCTGGCAGAATTAAACAGATGCCAGGAGTCAACACTAGGCAAAGGTAAATGGGATAGGTGCTGTGAGACGGCAGATTCTACAGCACTTAGGTGCTCCAAAACAGGGCCGATTCTGTGTGGTCAAACCTAGCAGAAACAGTGCAGTGAGAATCATAAGATAAACATGCTATTCCTGTGGTCTGGATAATAAATAAATAGATAAATAAATAACAGGAAATACAGCTGCAAAACCTAGAGAGAGAAGAGCCAATACTGCTGATAAATATAGGACCACCTTTGCGTCCCTGTTTGTGAATGAAATAGCACAAGAAAATGTCATTTTGAGGATGGGATGGGAAGAGAGCCTCTGATGGTCATGCTGTCTTCAAATGGTCCTCATCGAATTTTCTCAGAAATTTTAATACCCCAAATTCACATAGAAATTGAGAACCATCCTATTTTAAGCACTTTTTCCTTACACTCTTGCTTTTTTTATTCTTTTCTTTTCTTTTTTTCCCAAGATGGAGTTTCACTCTTGTTGCCCAGGCTAGAGTGCAATGGCATGATCTGGGCTCACCACAACCTTCCTTGGTTCAAGCCATCCTCCTGCCTCAGCCTCCAGAGTAGCTTGGATTACTGGCATCCACCATGCCCAGCTAATTTTTGTATTGGCTGGTCTTGAACTCCTGACCTCAGGTGATCTGCCTGACTGTGCCTCCCAAAGTGCTGGGATTACAGGGTGAGCCACCACGCCTGGCCCCTTCTTTCTTACAGAGACCTCTAATCCTCATTCTTTTCCTTCTCAGTATTCCATAGGGTAGTGTCTCAAGGCAAACAAGTTACAAAGAATGAACAGGCATGACCTGGATATTCAGGATTGGTGTTTTATTCTGTGCTTTGGTGTTTTATTCTGTGCAGTGTTCCCTCCCATGCCTGCTTTTCAGCCCTGTTCTTTCTGCAGGGCTCTGGTTCAGAAGCTGGGGAGGAGGAGCAGAACACAGTACCCCTAACAAGTAGCAGGGCTGGAAGCTGATGGTGAAGTGTTAGGAGAAAATCTGTCTGCTAACAGAGTTGTTTCTTAACCTAAAGGTTTAATCCTTATTATAACACTTCCCATTTCCAGGGATAATTTGAAGAAAACTATAAAAATGGAAGGCTAAAAATACATTTGTCAGCCACGTACAGCGGCTCATGCCTGTAATCTCAGCACTTCGGGAGGCCAGGGCGGGTGGATCACCTGAGGTCAGAAGGTTGAGAGCAGCATGACCAATGTGGTAAAACACCATCTCTACTAAAAATACAAAAGTTAACTGGGCTTGGTGGCAGGCCCCTGTAGTCCCAGCTACTCGAGACGCTGAGGTAGAGAAATTGCTTGAACCCAGGAGACAGAGGTTGCAGTGAGCCAAGATCACACCACTGCACTCCATCCTAGGTGACAGAGCGAGATGCCCTCCAAGAAAAAAAAAATTGTCTTCTTTATTTTTCCTCTCTCCTCCATCACATGGTGATGGGATGGGAAAAGGCAGGTGGTGGGGAGAAGTTTGGAGATCCTTGCCTGGTGGCAAAGAGATGGAGGAAAATTCTAGATGAACGAGTGCCGCTTCAAAGGAAGAAGGAAAAGAACCATTTTAATGCTGCTTAAAATAGGATTTAGACTGGTGACATTTTCTGTCCACACTCAACTGGGCTTATCCTGACATTCAACAGTGTAAGTGACCTGTACTCTAAGTGTTCCCTTCTAGAGAAAAGTTGGGATTGAGCAGCTTGCTGTTGCCTGAATTTTTATCTCTCCCTTTTCCAGAATTCATATGTGAAACCTAACCCCCGGGTGATGGTGTTAGGGGGTGAGGACTTTAGGAGGTGATGAGGGAGGAGCCCTCATGAATGGGATCAGTGCTCTGATAAAAGGAACCCCAGACAGCCGCCTTCCCTCAAACCATGGGATGTACAGTGAGAAGGTGTCATCTGTGAACATATTCCCACCAGACAGAGGGTCTGCTGGCACCTTGGTCTTGGACTTCCAGCCTCCAGAATTGTGAGAAATAAATTTCTGTTGTTAATAAGCCACCCATTTTCCAGTATTTTCTTATCACAGCCAGAGACATACAAATCCCAACAGAGAAGAGAGCTTCTAGAACCTAAAGTGCACCTACCACTTTCTAGCAAAGCCTGGTCCACATTACTTTAAAAGTGACTTTTCAAGCATTTTGCTTTGGTTTACCTATTTATTCCACTTCCTCTCTCAAGCCCAAATCATTAGTTTACACTTGTAAACAACTGCTCATGCATATGTGCTAATGTTTTTGTGTATAATATACACATATTATATTAATACATAATGTATCATTCATGCTTGCATGTGGGCATTATGGGTATCTTACATGTAATTACTGTTGCAGCTACTTAGAATCATCTGCTTCTTTGTGAGTTCGAAAGTGACCTCTTACTTTTTTACAAACGGAGATTTTTTGTGAATGTACATAATGGAAAAGCTTCCCAAACCCCTCCCCTCAGGCGCTGGTACACGCTTACACACACACATACACACACACACACACACACACACACACACACACACACGCCTGATGTGTCCATCAGCTCTGAATCTGGTTTTTGGAGTGGTCTGCGTGGGTCTGCAAATGAATTTAACCAAACTCTGCGCGCTCGCGCTCTTGGGAGCGCGCATCCTTGTGTGGTCCAGGGAGCAAACCGCGGTTGTGAATGAATGATTGATGGGAGGAGCGCGCAGGGGTAGCAGGTGGTCAGTGGTCAACCCGCCGCTCTGGGTGGAGGTTAGGGAAATCCGCGCAGGGATTTGGCCCCGGACAATGCCTGGGTTCCAGGGCTATGGAGAGTCCTGGGCGCCAGGCTGGGCTGTGGGAGGTCTCTTGAATCAGATCCCTGCAGGCAGACAAGAGGGAGCCAAAGAAACAAAGCCGCCGAGGGACGCGGCTGGGGCTGGGGCCGGGAGGGAAGTGGAGCTCGGGAAGCCAGGTGTGCGGCGGCGGGGAGAGCGGCTGGGCCATCCGCGCTGGGAGCCGGGCGCTGCCGTTCCCGGCAAGGTCCTCTGCGCCCTGGAACTGCCGCGGCGGCGGACGCAAAGGCCGACCCAGAGTGCAACCATGGAGACGCGACGTGTGTCCCATAGTAACCTGCCACAACATTATTTATAAGCTGCCATCCCCTCCCAGCCTACCCCCACGTCCCCTCCGCTCCCTCGCCAGACTTGCGGGCGACGTGCACGGCCGCGTCTGGCTCTTCCCGGCCTCTTCTTCCTCTTGCGGGCGCAGCCGATCAATAGTTAACACCCGGCTGCGGGCGGCGGCTCCACCCGCGGCAGTCACCGTAGCGCTTGTTTGTAGAAGCCGAGCGTGAGTGCGCCGCGCGCGCACCCAGTCCAGTCCAGCGCGGAGTGGGCGTCGACCGGGGAAGGGGCGTTTGCTGAGGGGCTGCGCTCGCTACTTAAACAGTTTGGGCTCGCCTAACCTTGATGCAGCCCGAGGCTTCCCAGTCCAGTCCAGTTCAGACAGAAGACCCGGCGCGCGCGCGCGCGCAAACACACAGACATACACACGCCGCCCCTGGCGCCGCCACCCGACCAGGTCCCCGCCCTTAGGGACCAGAGCGGCGACCGCTGCATCCAGCTCCGCCTGCTGGAGGAGCCCCCCGAGCCGGGGCCGAGCCGCCGGCGTCCCCGAGTGCGCCCCCGGCGCGTGTCGCGCCGCTGTAGCTCGCAGTGTGCTGGCGGCGAGCTTGGTGGACACGCGCGCAGTTGGAGCTGCCTCTCGCCCTAGCTGGCTGGGCTCGCAGCCTCTTCCTCCCTCCCTGGCTCCTGGCTTTTTGTTTAAAGCAACACCCACCCTCCATCCAGGCTTTTTTTTTTTCTTTATTGGCTGAAGCCAAAAAGAGTTGATTGCTATTGAGATCCGCTGGGTAAAGACACGGGCAAGGGGTGAGCGGAGGTGGGAAAACCCAAGACCTGGAAGGTTTTTTTTTCTTCAAAAAGCCGTTTCCAGCCAGTCTTGCGCCAGTCCAGTCTACTTTAATCCTCACCA
The DNA here is from genome assembly GCF_001604975.1 of Cebus imitator. Lineage (NCBI taxonomy): Eukaryota > Metazoa > Chordata > Mammalia > Primates > Cebidae > Cebus > Cebus imitator. Next base: position 5,173,278 of record NW_016107335.1, on the reverse strand, counting down.
GGACGATGGATTAAGTGACTCTTCCCTGGGCCAGAAGTCGGGTTCGGACTTGGGGCAAAATGAAGGAAAAGGCCATGATCAAGACCGCGAAGATGCAGGGGAACGTAATGGTGAGTGGTGCGGACGGGGCGCGCGCGGGGTCGGGGGACCCACAGCGAGGAGCGATGCCGGGGAGGTCTGTCCTCGTGAGAGTCCCCAACCTCCCCGGAAGGACAGCGACCCCCGTGCCCGCGCGCAGCGGCGCTTCCCCCACTCCCCACCGGAGCCCACCCAGAGGCGCCCGGAGGCGGAGGAGCCAGCATTTCTTTGCAAATTGCAACTTTGTGGCTCCGTGGCCGCTCTCCTTCGGGCAGGTGGCTTTGTGTTTTGGGCGCGAGATGAGGGGTGGGAGGGGAGGAAGGGGCTGCGGGGAGCTCTCGCTGGCCGCAGGTCCGTCCAAGCCCCAGGCAGACCCCCCCAGGGCTCCTTGGGAACACGCTCCTTGGGAGAGGGGGCCACTTTGGCCAGGCAAGGGCCACTGGGCCCTGGCGCCCGCGCCGGCCTCGGAGCTGCGAGTCCCCGGAGCTCGAGACCTGTTGGGTTTGCGGAGCCTTCGGAGCTCTGAGGGCAGATGCCAGTCGCTCTGCTGCGCTCCAGCCCCCAGCCGCCGCCGGGCGGGACACTGCTCCAGTGGACTGTGCTGGAGGAGGAGGAGGTCAGGGGCACTTCGCCCCTCGGGAGGGCCGCGCGCCTGGAAACGCGGCTGGTCCGCGGGAGGCTCAGGGATGCTGGCCAGGAGGGATCTCTGCACGGATAACTTTCTCACTGGAGGACCCGGGGTTCCGCCTCCCTGGCAAGCCCACCCGCCTCGCCGCTCCCCGCTGACCCGCGCGGCCTGGGCGCGCCTGATCTGGGGCTCACGTTAGCCCGGGGCACGGGGCCCAGGGGTCAGGGTACTGGAGTCTCCGGCGAGGACGAGAGGGTTGCCATCTTGTTCTGTTGAAATTGTTTGTGTGCCTGCGTGTGTTTATTTTAACCCTTTAGGTCTTGGTGTGGGAGGAATCCTCCGAGGGTCTTTGATTTTATGTTGCTGGCTGGCACTTTTTCCTTTTTTGGCGGGTGACAAACAAGGAGATGGGAATTGCCCTGCTACTTTTGAAGGTTCCGCAGATTTGCAGATGCTACTTTGGAGGGTTCCCCAAGAATTGCAGAAATTCTTTCAGGGTCAAGGTCCAGTGTTGTTTACAAAAGTGGGTTGGGTCGAAGTGATGGGGGTGGGGAGGTACCTTTGGGAGAACCCAGGCAGTGGTGCATTTTTAGATCTCGCTTTAAGCAAAACACACAGTTAATGGAAATTTTGTATTAATTGAACAAATACCCAGCCGGTTTAACCACACCCCCGGCAGACACCTGTTGCCTGGCAGAGAGGAGCGCCGTGAGTTCAGAACTTGACTCTGGACTGAGGTGTGAACTTCTCGGTTCAAGACAGCCCGCAGGAAAGTAATCGCTGCATTGACGGGCTTACTCTTCAGGACCCCTCCCCACCCCCGAGGCGACAACACCCATCTAGGGGCCGTTCTCAGCCCTCAGTCCGTGGTTCTCTGACTGACTGACCTAATTGCTTGTTTATGAACGTACATCTGTTGCCTTCATTTTTCCCACTCTTTAGCCATTATGTTGTTCAGCATATTTTTTGCATAAACAGGATAGAAACGTGTATGGAGTAATGTTTTTTAACTATCCACCCACATCCATCATTCCTCATTTATGTGATGCCATCATGTGCTAGGGAAACCTGTGTGTTTAGGGCTGGGGCTGAAATTAAGGATTGAGGTTAATTATACTGATGAGGCAACGCTACTGACTCATTACATCGATCTACTGCCAAATAAGTGTTTGTACTCATAACTTACATGGCATGCTGTGAATAGGCCAAATCTTCATATTGCATCTTTATTAGAAACCTTATGGTCTTTGCCCTCTCCCAGCCCCGCTCTGCATTTTACTTCAGCAAATAAAGAATAAAAGGATTGCTAATTGCATTTCTCAATTCTGCTCCGAATAAGGATATTCCACGTGGTACTCACTGCATCCCTTCCCCGTGTCTAACGTTAACAAGTGTAATTGGAGCCAGGTGAACTGAGCCTGGAGCATTCTACAGCAACCCATCTTTTCAGAGTTATCTGTTGGCCCAAGAAAACAATGAGATCACACTTACGCAACTTTTAAATGTTCTTATCAATTCTGAAATTGATAATTATGGCTCCACAGCCTGCTGTGTAACTTATGTGAGATTACATGCTCCGAGAAAATCCATGTGGCTTCAGTTGAGTGATCAATTAGGACTTACCCATCGCTAATCTCTCAAGTTGCTTTGGAAGACTCTTGCTAATCACAGCCTCTCTTGGATTAGATGACTGGCAAATTCTTTGCACTCACAACTTGATTGAAATTCAGGTGATGTTTTACATTCAAGATGAGGACTGAATGATTTACTCCTATTACTGACAGCTGAGTTGCCGCACATCTGACAGCTACAAAAAGTGGCAGAATGTTTTATACTATGGAGTAACACTGAATCCACATACACACAGAGACACACAGACCAGATCTCAGTTCAGGGTACTCAAAGATCTCTGAGCTGTCTGTACTCACATTTGAGGTCCGATATTTGAAAAAAGAGGAAGACAGACACTTGGCACAGCCCAAATGGTCATGGAAATGTCATATCCAGTTCCAGCCATGCCAGTGAATTGCATTCTAATCCACCCCTGCTTGCTGACATCCACACTGGGTGTTTGCTCTGAACCTGCAGCCTGTTGTTTCCCCAGGAGCCCTACAAGAATGGTGGCAGTAGCCTGGCTTGTCCTTGGCGTACCACGTTGCTTAGTTCAAAGTCTGTTCTTATAAAATCTTTAAAAAATGTTTTATGCCTCACACATTGCTTTATGAATTTATTTCTGAGTACACCAGAGGATTAAGAGAAGGCAGATGCCATTCTCTCTGATCTTGTTTTGTTTTAGCAAATGAGTAAAAGAAATACCACAGGTGGAATCAGTTTAGAACTTTTTTTTTTCCTTTGGTTGAGACAGAATCTCACTCTATCACCCAGGTTGGAGTGCAGTGGTGCAATCTCAGCTCACTGCAACATCCCTCTTCTGGGTTCAAGCAATTCTCCTGCCTTAGCCTCCTAAGCACCTGGGACTACAGGTGTGTGCCACTACACCTGGCTAATTTTTTTTGAGACAAAGTCTTGCTCTGTCACCCAGGCTGGAATGGCTCCATTTCAGCTCACTGCAGCCTCTGCCTCCCAGGTTCAAGCGATTCTCCTGTCTCAGCCTCCTGGGTAGTTGGGATTACAGGCACGTGTCACCATACCCAGCTAAATTTTGTATTTTTAGTAGAGACGGGGTTTCACTATGTTGGTCAGGCTAGTCTTGAACTCTTGACCTCAGGTGGTCTGCCTACCTTGGCCTCCCAAAATGCTGGGATTACAGGCGTGAGCCACCATGCCTGGTTAGTTTAGAACTTCGATTTTTATTCTTGAGAAGAGGCTATTTCATAAACTTCTAATATTGTGAGAACTCACAGGCTAACCATGCTATATTTAATCTGTAACTTAATATAGTAAGATATAAATATTTTTTACTTGCTCAGAATAAAAATTATTTTTTAAAAAGTGGCTGTTTTTTTTTCCATAAAATCTACGTTTGAGAGTTCAAAGGGAGGATGATGTGTGCTTTCTTTTCAACCTAATCTTCCTTTATTGCTATTTAGTTGAAATCCTACTTGTTTAACAGAGGCATATATTCTTGCAGTAAGTTCGGGGTTAGTGGGAAATGTTATCAGAAGAGCGATGCTTCCTGCTGAATTCCCCTACTCTGTCCATATGAGCTTTGTTCAGACATTGAGTTGCTTACTGAAGATGGAGTAAAGAGTAAAGACTAAACATCTTGAGGACTGCCCTGTGACCCTTGGCATCCCCAGCTTCCCTGGTGTGTGTGTTGCTGGCTCCACCAGTATGTGGAGGGTAAGTGAGGGTTGGGCAGGCCCTTGGTGACTAGAGCAGTATCAGAGGAGGTTCCAACATAGGACACAAAGCATCAGAGGTCTGCAAGCCATGTTGATTCTTGAGAATCCCACTGTTGATTGTTGCTGGTTTTACATGAAAGTGGCCATGTTGAATTCCCTGTATAGGGACAGCTGGAGTTTTTCCTTGTGGTCATTGACACTGGTTTTAGGCCTTTGGTCACTGGTTGATTTATCTGTGGTATGATGAGCCTAGGATTTTTCCAGAACTATTATTTCTCTTTTCTATGTTGGATAAAACACCTGAATGTGAACTTTCCACAGTAAGAGTTTTCTTTCAGGCATCCAAGCATTTTGCTGGGTCAGTTAAATAAAGCACAATGGCATTCCAGTGATGATATGCTACTTGTAATTAGCCCAGGTGAGCAGAGGCTCTTTGAGGTTTTTAGGCAAGTTACGAAGGTTCATGTGGGACAAAAAGATTCTATTATTCTTTTTTCTTTCTTTTTTGGAGACGGAGTCTCGCTCTGTCTCCCAGGCTGGAGTGCAGTGGCACAGTCTCAGCTCACTGCAACCTCTGCCTCCCGGGTTCAAACGATTCTCCTACCTTAGCCTCCCAAGTAGCTAGGATTACGGGCATGCACCACCACACCCAGCCAATTTTTGTATTTTTAGTAGAGGTGGGTTTTACCATGTTGGCCAGACTGGTCCCAAACTCCTGACCTCAGGGGATCTGCCTGCCTTGGCCCCCTAAAGCGCGGGGATTTCAGGCGTGAGCCACCAAGCCCAGCCAAAGCTTCTATTATTTGAAGTCTGCTGGGAACAGCATTTTTAGGAGCGTAGCCTTTAGTAACAGTATTTTTCCTCTGTCTGAGGGCAATTGGTATCAGATTGGTCACTTGATAACAAAACGCTTGTTGCTGGTTCTAAATGGGAACATTGTACCATAGATTTTGAGGGAATTTGCTTTCTCAAAGTGGGTTGCAAAAATTCTAAGGTCACAGGTTTCTGAGAGTGGTCACCATGTGTCACGGTGTTGTGATACTTGGGTGGGTATTTCTCTACTTGCTAGTTGTTCAACATCCTTTCATAAAACCATCACCCTTATAACTAGACTCATCCTTGAAATATTGATGAATCCCATCTGTTCAGGAAAAAGTGGCTAGGCATGGGTCCATTTCATAATGCTCCTTGCAGGATTTATGGGACTGGGAATAGTTTAAACACGTTCATAGCCCATTAAAAAATTGCCGATTTCCGGAAAGTAGATCCCAAAGCCAAAGGTGATCGGCACAGGATGTTTTATAAAATTTCTTCCATAAAACTGTAGTGAAGAGGGCTGTCCTATTTTTTCACAGAGTTGTGTTTAGTTCTTTGGTTCATATATCCACTGGGTCTGAGTGTTTGGACATAAAAATGTACTAAATTGGCTGTTTCCTGTTGCACAGCCATCATCTCCTTTTCTGTAACATGTCCTGGTTGGTAATCACAGTACTGCTAACCTGATCATCATTTGGACTTTGAACCCTCTGTGTTATTACCAAGAGGTGTGGTGCATGTTGAAATATGAACATCTATTATTCATTCACCCCATGGACAAAGTGCTTTGCAGAGGAAGCATTCCAGTGGATGAATTTGTTAAATTAACGGATGGTTGTGCCTTGCTTGAAGACTGCTTACCATAGACTCTGCATTTGTGAGAAAGGCTCATGGTTTTCGCTGGATATTTCTTTTAAGAATTCTTTCAAGTTCTAATGCGTCAGGTAATGGGTGAGATAATTCCATGCATAGGGTATTTTCTACTTCCAGCTAACAGTGGAAACTGATGCTCAGTTTAGGGTGTAAACAGCTAATGCATCAATCTTCTTTATTTGGGAAGGTGTAGAAGTCAAATAAAATACAGAGAGGAATCTCTCAAAATGTTTTACTTGGGAAGCAAGAATTGCAATCTGAGGCATACACAGACCAATGGTCTTCAGTATGTCTGAAGAACAAAGAAGATCATGAGTTTTATTAGTAAAGCAAATGTGACCTATTGTTTTGAAAGGAAACTCTTTGGCCCTGGAGAAGCTTTTGGGAGCTGGCAAGCTCTGATTGGTGAGTTGGCTGTGGTAGGTAAAACTGGTCTTAGAGCTACAGCAGGCCGTTTCAGCAGCTGAGCTTGTGGGAAATTTAATTATTGGCGCAGATGCTATGTGCCCCCAGTGCTTTCTCCCTGGCCCCTCAACTCAGACATTGAGTTGCTTAATGAAGATGGAGGAAAGATTAAAGACTAAACGTCTTGGGGACTGCTCAGTCACCCTTGGATTCCAAGGACCACAAGGCTTCCATTGGGTATGACAAGAATGACCCAATTTGCATAATCAGCTTTTCCAGAGGTAAATACATTTACTCCAGATCATTTTTTAACTTTCTGTTTATTAAACTAAAATAAATTCAGCAACATAGAGGAATTCTGTGATCTCTTTCAGTTATGGGAGCCAATTTTATTTGATAGCAAGACCACGTTTTAGAACTCAAGAGTGTACCCCAGACCTTCTAGGGCTCTTGATCATACTAAGCTAAGAACAGACAGGCAGGCAGAACCAACTAGAATCCCCCCTTTATCATGTGGCTTCCTGTGACGATGGGAGAAAGGGTTCCATTCAGAAAGTAGACATTTCAAAAACCCATCTCGGACAGTGGCTCTTAGCAATGGCTGAACAGTAGAATCAGCTGGGATGTTTTGAAAAATCCAGAGTCATCTGTGGGCATTGGGGCTTTGGGAATGTTTGGATGAGGGTAGAGGTTCTCAATGTTGCCTGGAGCCACTAGTTCCTCCTGCCCCCTACCCCTGCCCCAGTACCCACCCCTGACTAGAGACACCCGGGGGATTCTGATTCCATTGCTTCAAGCTGCAGTCTGTGCACTAATATGTTTAATAATGCTTCTGTTGTGCAGCCAAGATTCAGAACCAGTGGGTCAGAGGCAATTTTTAAAAATAAATATTACCATCAAAGCCGAAGGAAATATTATAACATTTATAAGGAAGCTTCCTGGAAAATGTAGAGTCAAGTCTGGTTCCAAGGGTTGTGGAAGTGGCCAAATATATGGAAAGATGGCAGAGAATCCAGAATAAGGAGAAAGATGAAGTGAAACATGCATGAGAGAGAAAAGTAAATCGTCGCCAGGGAAAAGCTGAGGAAACATGCAGTGTTTTTAAGTTTTCTAACCTCAGTTATAGACTGGATTTGGAGGAAAAACAAAAAGCTCTAAAGAAATTCAATTGTCCTTCTTTCCTTTTGCTTCATGTCCAGAAAAGAGCAATCTTTTTGACTTCAAGATACGCTATTATGTGCCTGAGGTTCCCCTGAAAATGTATTACAAACCCAGGGGAGCAAGTAAAAGCAAGGAGGGTGACAGAAGAAAGCTGAGGACCGCCCTCGACCAGCAGGAGAAGTTCTGGGATCCGCAGTGGCCACCGAGGGGCCTCTGCAGGCAGCTCCCTGGACTGCTGTTTCCTCGTGTGTAGAAAAAGGGAATTTGAATAGATTGATTATTCTTGCTGTCCCTTTCAACTCCCTCTTCCAGTGAAGGGCAGCTTTATTACTGTCTCTTCAGCACTGATCGTAGGACATGCTGCAGAAGTCACCTTCCATGCCAGAACAAATATTTTGTTGGCATCATAATTTCCTCTGCCTTGACTTATGTGACATCCCCCAGCTCACCAGTCTGTCTCAGCAAGCATGCCACTGTATTCAGGGAAAACAGGTAGATGGCATCAATGTGGAGGCCAATAAGCACAAAATCTAGAGAATTCATACACCAGCCTTGATGACTCAGGAAGACTGTGTATGTGTGTGTGGCACACTGTATGCACCTATGTGCACCTGTGTATGCAGACATACACACACACACACACACACACACACACACACACACACACGAGTTCATGCAGCTTGGATGTAAAATACTGGCACCATTGTCCAGCATAGCTGAAGATCTGTTGGATAAGAGCTCCTGTGGGTGTAATCACTTTGACTGCTTGAGTGTCTTGGATATTAAAAAAATAACCACACTGTAATAAAACAGAAGTGCCAAGGATGTTCTGGTTTCCAGTGTGGTGTTACTCATCTGTAAAAATAAAAGGGAATGCTGGCTAGCCAGGCCGGACACAAGGCCTGTCTGGCCAGGCACCAGCTGGATGGGATGCATCTGTGCTGGGTCTCACGATGAGGAGAAGTCTATCTTCTTCACTGATAATGGTATTGGAAAAGTGGGATTTTCTTCTCTTTCTTTTTTCCCCTTCTACTGGACTAATGCCCCTATTAAGCTACACATAATTTTATTTTAAATAATTCTCATTTTATGGTTTTGGGCCTATATAAACAACTCACAGTAAAACTCCACTAACAGGAATTTAACTGTGAACTTGAGCAAACTGGACTAACAGTCTCATACATTTCATTACATTAATCTAAAAAGTGGTACTCTATGGTATGTTCTGACTTCATGATACATTCAGCTCAGTATTCTATGCCTTCTTGTTCTATATTCTTGGGAAGTAAGAATTAATAATTTTCAAGCCTAAAGGCCAAAATGTGTTCATTCTTACAAAATTATTTTGATTGTGGATTACATTCTCTGTGATAATTAAGGCAAAAACAAATTAACACATTTAAAAAATTATCTTTAACAGGCTGGGTGCAGTGGTTCATACCTGTAATCTCAGCACTTTGGGGGGCTGAGGTGGGAGGATCACTTGAGGCCAGGGGTTTGATACCAGGTTGTGCAACATAGCAAGACCCTCATCTCTACAAAAAGATTTAAAAAATAATTATCCAGGAGTGGATATTATGTGCCTGTCATCCTAGCCACTCAACTCAGGGTGAGAGAGGAGGATCATTTGAGCCCATGAGATTGAGGCTGCAGTGGGCCAAGATTGTGCCACTGCACTCCAGCCTGGGTGGCAAAGCATGACCCCATCTCTTTAAAAAGTAATAAATAAACATACTTATTTATAATAGAAAATCAAAGATTATCTGGTTAAATAGTAGCTTTCCAGAAAATCCCATTTATCAGACCAAATCATATCCTGAGCAAACATTTTATAAAAGCGTCCTGTTTTGCTATTTTTCTTCCCATGACTCTGTAAATTGTACATCTATTTTTTAAGATCTCCATCCTTTCATTTCAAACCTAATTAATAACTTACAGTTGTAGAGAACCTATACAGCTTCCAAAATAATTTTATATGTGCTCTGTTATTGTATTAGAACAACCCATTGTGTTGGAAAGAAAGATATTCATTCTTTTTTTATGGTTGAAAGAGCTAAGATTTTGAGAGATTGTATGGTGGGACTGATTATTTGAGGAGGAGCTCAGGTGCTGACCTGTTTCCAGCCCAGGTTCTTTGCACACCACAGTATATGCTTTCGGAAATTCTCTTCTTTTTCAACGGCAACTGGAAAGAAACAGAGAGCCTGGAAGATGGGAGAGAAAAATATGAGATCATGTGGGACAGTATCTCTTCTGCTCTATCCTTATGGGATTTCTAGCCTCTGCTGGAACACATCCAAGGACCGGAAACTTCTGCCATTGTTGACAAGTTCTATTTGTTAAAATGGTACCTCTTATGTTCGGAAGATGCATATCTCCATTGCACGTTCACCTACAGTTTTAGCTTGAAGCCTTTTAACCACAAAGACCGTCTTATCCCTACTTCACATGACAGCTTTTCAAGTAAGTTCCAACAGTTGCCATGTGGCCCCATCATAGTCTCTTTTCTCGGGAAAATGTCTTTCTTTCAACTTATATATAAAAGTTTGATCGGAGTAACTATGGATTTAACAACAAGAAACCTTATTTTTTATCCAATTATTGCTATCTTTTTCTGTTTCTTAGCTTCCACAAATTTCTTCCTATTTATTGTTGTTGATTTGAGAATCTTCACACTGTTTCCCATGGTGGCTGTACTGATTTCATTCCCACCAACAGTGTTCAGTGTTCCCCTTTCTCCACATCCTCACCAATCAATGCTACTTTTTTTTTTTTTGAGTCATTAGTGAACTGATGAAAAACAGCAGTCTGGAGGGAAACAGTAGATTGTCTCCAAAAGCTATGTGGGCAAGGAGCAATGAAAGAAAGATAATACCAAGGCAGATACCTGGAGGATGTGAAGCCAAGCGCATCACAGGAGAGAATGAATCATCAAGAGGTTGGTTAGTGGGTACGAACGTGTAGTTACATAGGAGTAAGTTCTCATGTTCAACAGCACAGTAAAGTGACTGCAATTACTAATCATTGTATATTTTGAAATAGCTAAAAGAGTCTGGGTGCAGCGGCTCACACCTGTAATCTCAACACTTTGGGAGGCTGAGGTGGGAGAATTACTTGAGTCTAGGAGTTTAAGACCAGCCTGGACAACACAAAAAAAGACCCCATCTCTAAAAAAAATTTAAAAAGAAAATAATCCAGGCTTGGTGGCATACACCTACAGTCGCAGTTACTTGGGAGGATTAGGTGGGCGGATTGCATGAGGCCAGGAGTTTAAGGCTGAAGTGAGCTGTGATGGTGCCACTGCACTCCAGCCCGGGTGACAGAGTGAGACTTTGTCTGTAAAAAAATAATAGTGACCACTAGAAGAGAAAATTTGAAATGTTCCCAACATGAAGAAATGATCAATGTATGAGGTGATGAATATCCTAAGTAAACATACATCAAAATATCACATGTACCTCATAAGTATGTAAATTATGTATCAACAAGAAAATGAAAACGGGAATGTTGAAACAGAAAGATTCATGTAGAGACTTTGGCAAATGCTAATCACTGGACGTAGGAAGAAGGAAAATAGCCGTCTTCGGTATCAGAGGCCTTCCACAATAAGCAGTGTTTACCTGCTAAGCAAGGGCTCTGAGAAACACGCAAGGCATGAAAACCAGCCTTATTTCCACTGGAATCTCAGGTCTCACCTCATTCACCACCGTCTAAGTTTGCATAGTCGCCTCTAAATGTCTGAGCACCTTTTCTGTGCTTGGCTAGTTTGTGTATAACTTTTATTCAGATAGCTTTCACTCTAATCAAGTAGTTCCTTACATTCCAAATAGTTGCCTTTATGAAATAACTCACCATTATTCAAGAAGGGAAAGGCGAGAGACAAAGGCATTCAGCTTCCAGTAGTGTTAGGAATTACAGCCACACACAAATCAAGGGTGAATGAAAACAAAAGCCCTTCTGTAGCTGCTGCTGGTATTTCTCCCTCCCTCCCCTTCTCCCTCTCTCCTCCTCCTCCTTTTTCTCCTTCTCTTCTTTCTCCTTCTCTTCCTCCTCTTCCTTCTCCTCTTCCTCTGCCTCCTTCTCCTCTTCCTACATTTTCATCTTATTCTTCTTTGATTATCTTAAGCCAAATGTATATTCTTACCCAGGTTTGTGGAATGCCTACCCTTGTCTTTACGTTGGGAAACTTGAGGAAGCTAAGCCCAGCTCCCCAGGACAGTTTGGTCGCCTCTAATCATACCATCCAGCCATAATCTCAGGCTGAAGAAAGTCATCCATTGACCCTAAGGAGAGTTTGGGAGATAGCTGACAGAGGAATACAGTGGATCTTCTCTGTCATCCACATTTTGTCATTTGTTTGATTTTCTCCTGCAATATGTTTTCTTCTGGTCAACTTGGCCAGCATGGTGGTAAATACTGTTTTTATGTGTGGACTTATTGAAAAACTGATCTATCTTAGTCTTGGACTTTGAATATCATTAAAGTTCTCAAAGGACCTTGCAAATAGCTGCTTGCAAAACACAACAGTTTAATAAGATTTAATCTCCCACTTCTGCTTAGCTTCTGAGAAATGTGCTGTGCTCAGAGTGCTCAAGCAGTAATTAGAATTGGGGGCTCTGAAATTATCAGCACCCACTGACTCCATGTGAGTGTGTATGTGAGTGAGTGTGAATGTGTGTGTACAGACATGTCCAGGTGTGTACTCATGTGGACATTGATGCTTAGGAAGCTGAGCTTCACATCTTTCTCATTAAGAGTTGAAGGCTGTTATCTAACCATGAAAATAAAATCTGATGGAATTAAGTTGATGTTGACTCTCAGTTTGATTTCTGAAGATAAACCAGAGTCATCTCTACTCTGAAATATTAATATATTCTAGAGAGTGGTTCCCACTGTGACACTGGACCTGCCTTATCAGCATCAGCTGGGAGCTTTAGAAGGACAAATTCTTGGGCCCACCCAGACCTACTGAATCAGAAGTTCAGAGGGTGGGTGATTCTGATTGGCATTAAAATTTAGTTCTAAATGTACCAGTTTGCAAACTATCTGTGGTGAGGTGCCAGTGGTTTCATTTTTGTTTTCAAAATTTCCATTCCATCGTGGCTCAGTACTTTCCCCCATCTTTCTGTCTTTTTCTGAGCCCTGCAAACTTTTTCAACCTCTGCCCTAAAGCTGCTCTCACATTTTCAGGTACCTTTGTAGCAGTGCCCCACTCCTCGCTACTAACTTTCTTAGTCTTTACATGTTGCTATAAAGGCATACCTGAGGCTAGGTAGTTTCTAAGGAGAAAAGGTTGATTTGGCTCATGGTTCTGCAGGCTGTACAAGAAGCTCAGGCTCCACTGTCTGCTTCTGGTGAAGTCCTAAGGCTGTTTCCACGCGTGGCAGAAGGTGGAGGGGAGCTAGTGTAGAAATCACATGGCCAGAAACAGAGCACGACAGAGAGGAAGGAGGTGCTAGGTTCTTTTTAACAACCAGTTACCCAGGGAACGAGTAAAGGGATAACTAACTCATCACCTCCAGGATGACACCAGGCCATTCATGAGGGATCTGCCTCCCTGACCCAAATACCTCTCATTAGACTCCACCTCCACCTCCAAGCTTAAGGATCAAATTTCAACATGAGATTGGGGGCGGGGAATAAACATCTAAACTGCAGCAGCCCCCAAAAGCTGAAGGTGCCCTGTCTTATTTTTTATTTTCAGCCTTTGCCGTAGCATGCTTTATGTTAGCAAAAAGGTCTGCAAGCTATGACGCCAACATAATTTTACTTTTTTTTTTTTTTTTTTTTTTTTTNCACCAGGCTGGAGTGCAGTGGCGCGATCTTGGCTCACTGCAACCTCCACCTCCCAGGTTCAAGTGATTCTCCTGCCTCAGCCTCCCAAGTAGCTGGGACTACAGGCGCAGGCCACCACGCCCAGCTAATTTTTCTTATTTTTAATAGACACAGGGTTTCACCGTGTTAGCCAGGATGGTCTTGATCTCTTGACTTTGTCATCCGCCCACCTCTGCCTCCCAAAGTTCTGGAATTACAGGTGTAAGCCATTGCACCCAGCATAATTTTACTTTCTTACTGTAACCTTTCCATTTTAAATTTGATTCACTGTAGTGTGTTTGCATGGGTAGAATTAGGGTCAAAGAGGTGTCTTTCATTTTAGAGTTTTGTTATTAAGGAAGGATTGGGTATTTTCATTTCTCTTTAAAGTTTATTTTTGTCTGTGATTACTTACAATAGTGCAGTTTTTACAGACATCTAGGAAATGTTAATTACTGCAGATAAGACTCCCAATTCAAAAGTCAACCACAAAGGCTTTTCTTCTTCTTCTTCAATATATGTATAAAGGAGATAATGCTAAAATGCTCTTATGCAAATTTTAAAATTTTTAAATTCCCTGGTACATTAACAATGCTAATGACAGTTAATGCAATCCTGAAGCTTCTGTGTGATCCAAAATATTCAAAATGCTTAGAAATATTTTAGGACCACCCTGCAAATACATGGGAAGTGGAATTTTTTTCATGGAAATTAGTTCCTTGAAAATGGATTCAGTGCCAAATTAAGAAGCTGAAGAAGAGCTGAAAATTCAATGTAGTGCACTAGAGAGTCTTCTGTGGATAAAGGTTGAAACGTTCTTTTCCCAGACCACCATCATGGGTAGGTACAGAATCTCAGATAGTCACTGCAGTTTGGTTAGAAGAGGAAATTGCCCTTCATAAAGCAAAGCAGAGGAAGGTAAGGAGAAAGTAGTATTATATTGATAGGTCAACTGATGGTAATGAAGAAACTTTCCCTTGCTGACAGTGATGTCAGCTTCTGGCAACTTCAGTGAGCACAGGAATGGCTTTGCTGTTCTGTAGGGTTATGTCCTCAGGTGGAATGACAGAAGACACACCCTTGTTGTTTCTGTACTGACCTAGAGAATTCTGCAAAGCAGAAGCATGAAGAGTGAAGATGCTGACTCCTTACAGACAGCTTTATTTAGGTGAATTCAGCTTGTTACAGGGTCTTGTCACAAGTGCATCTTATTCTAGAACTTTTCTGACTACTTCAACATGCATTTCTTCTTTCTTCCTTGAGCTCCTTAATATTAAATGCAAGTGAGGGGAGGGATGTTGAACTTACACTAAGGTTTGGTTGTAGCAAGAATGCCCTTTGTGGACCGACTGCTAATTCCCTTGTGGAATCTTTACAGTAAAGCCTGTTGGGGAAATATAATTGAAAACAAAATCTTCTCCCAACCTAGAGATCCTCTCCACAAAGGTAGTAGAGAAAGAGAACGCTTTTATTATTTGAGTAAGCATTAAACCAGAATGTGATGCACATCAGAGACAATATGCTAAAAGATTACAAGGACAGAAAGAAATCTTTTATATAGCCAGGCAGATGCAACCCATTAAATACATGTTTTCAAGATAAACAGTAACTCACCCTTAAGTAAGAGGATTTGACAGCATCATTTGTCAAACGCAGTTCATCCTAACTTTACTAGCTGCTTACTGGCTTTATCCAGAAGGGGGAAAAGCCTCTCATATCTTCATGATACAAGGTAGTTTTATATATCGGAGCAAAGTGTCTGCCACCATTAGGCTCCAGAACCTGGGAGACAGGGGTTCTATCTCCCTTGATGCCTTCACTGTAAAAAGTTGGTTCCAGATCTTTGGGAGCAAGATCCCTGGGTTATAAAGCTGGCAAACACCCTCCCTATCTAGTCTTCACAAAGATGCTCTTCCAGGAGATGAAAAAGTACTTATAGGCTGGGCGTGGTGGCTCACACCTGTAATCCCAGCACTTTGGAAGGCTGAGGCAGATGCATCGCCTGATGTCAGGAGTTCGAGACCAGCCTAGCCAACATGGTGAAGCCCCATTTCTACTAAAAATACAAAAAATTAGTCAGGTGTGTTGGCAGGTGCCTGTAATCCCAGCTACTTGGGAGTCAGGAGAATCGCTTGAACCCAGGAGGCGGAGGTTGCAGTGGGCCGAGATTGTGCCACTGCACTCCAGCCTGGGCAACAAGAGCGAAATACCACCAAAAAAAATATTGCTTAGAATTACAAGTCTTCTAAGATAAAGCTTTAAGAAAAAGGAGAAGAGGGAACTTTGCTCCTGATTTTCAACAGGAAGAAGTAGGAGTCTTATTTCTAGTTTGTATTAGTCCTTATAAGCCAGAGCATTCAAATGAGTAACCTTTACAACAGCCAGCAAAGCTACAGACATTCAGAAAGAGGGACAGGAGCCTGTCCCAGGCTTGCAGATTCCGAGTGTTGGAGATGTTGACACAATTTAGCCCAAATTGAGAATCAGGAGACTGCCAAGGACACCAGTGCTTGATGGAACCATTCCCTCTTCCAAGCATTTAAGAGCAAGAAACAAAACAAAACAAAACCCAGCCATATACTTGGAGCAGTGGCTTTAATATGCAGGGCTAGGCACATTGGGATTCTGCAGGATGTGGGTTGGAGGCATGGCCAAGGAACCATGGCTAAGGGACTCTGGGCAAAAGATGTGATCAGGCCCAAAAGGCCTGCTACTCAGAAGCCTTTCTTCCAAGAGTTGTTGTTTATTCTCTGCTTAGCAATGAGATGCCTGCTGCATCTCACAAAGCCCCTCAACAACCCGGGGTGAAGGTACTAATATCTTTAGTTTTCAAATGAGGCTCAAGGAACTTCCGTGAGAAAACTGCCCAGAGGCATCTAGATAGTAGGTAGAAAATTAGTATCCAACTTAGATGTGTGGCACTGTGTCATCTTAAGGGATTAAGCATTGGGCTTGCTAGACAACAAGGATATTCTTCAACATGTAAAAAATCTTATCGCCTGGGTGCGGTGGCTCACGCCTGTAATCCTAGCACTTTGGGAGGCCAAGGTGGGCAAATTATGAGGTCAAGAGATCGAGACCATTCTAGCCAATGTGGTGAATCCCCATCTCTACTAAAAATACGAAAATTATCTGGACGTGGTGGCATGCACCTGTAGTCCCAGCTACTCGGGAGGCTGAGGCAGGAGAATTGCTTGAACCCAGGAGGTGGAGGTTGCAGTTAGCCAAGATCACGCCACTGCACTCCAGCCCGCCAATAGAGTGAGTCTCTGTCTCAAAAAAAAAAAATCTTATCATTCAATAAAGTCTTATTGATGCCCTGTTGACTGAGGTCACACGGAGGGCATTTGGAAGCCTGTCCAATGTTTTCATTCTTTAGTCTCGACTTACGACCTTGCTTTTTATTTTCTCTTCTGTGCTGGACGTGCTGGAAAGCACTTCATCTTTTGTCTTTTCGTTTGTTGAATTTAGGTCCCACGATTGAGGGTTGTGTTGCTATTGTGTTATGTTTAGTACTTTATTCTCTTTCTGTATCCAAGGAAGTCAGCCACTGTGCCCCATCTCCCACAGAACCAGGGAGAGGACTATGGGCAGAGGGGCTTTCGGTGATTTTCTAAAACTGTCAATTATCCTATGAGTGACAAGTAGAGAGTTTCCTGTGCCTCTGTTGCCTATGCAAGGAGCAGATGGGAAAATATTTTGCTAACTAGCAAACTCGGATGAGGTTTTTTNAACCAAAGGCTTGCAACAATCTGTGGAGTGCTTATTCAATTTTTAAAAAATGAATATTAGTTAGAATGGTAAGAGCTTTGTAGTGGGTTTTTTGTTTTTTGTTTGTTTGTTTTCTGAGAGGAAGCCTCGCTTTGCTGCCCACACTGAAGGGCAGTGGTACAATCTTTGTTCACTGCAGCTTCCACCTCCCAAGCTCAAGCGCTTCTCCTGCATCAGCCTCCCAAGTAGCTGGGATGACAGGCATGCACCACTATGCCTGGCTGATTTTTGTATTCTTAGTAAAGATGGGGTTTCACTGTGTTGGCCAGGCTCGTCTCAAACCCCTGAGCTCAAGTGATATGCTTGCCTCAGCCTGCCAAAATGTTGGGATTGCAGGTGTGAGCCACCATGCCCAGCCAGTTATTCTTTCATTCTCCTCCATCATCTTTCGATTTCTTATACTAGGGGCATTTTCCCTCTTCTCAGCACCCTCATCAGTGGGTGCTGGACAGGACAGTGTGTCCAGGACAGTGGGAGAGGGTAAACCTATATTCCTCCAACTCTAATAACTTTATTAGAAGGCTTGAGGGGGAGGTCGAGTAGTAACAGTGAGTACTTTGAATCTCAATTACCCTAATCATTCCTTGAACGATTGAAGTGGTAATGGGACACTCCTTCCTCCTTCAATGCGCACAATTTGTGGAGCGTCTCATATGCAGGCACTGAGATACCTCAGTGAATAAACGGTAGTCCCCCCTTCCTTCTTAGGGCTTACATTCTAGTGGCAGAAATAGACAGTGATTACACAACTATTTAATTACAAGTCTGATACATTCTACAAAAAAATTGCAGGGGCCAACCTTCTCCTTTGCCTTCTGAAGATTCACTGAAAATCAACTGGTGAAAAACATGAACAGAAGAAAAGGCTTACAAATTTGTTTGATCACAGTTTTACACAGGAGCTTTCGGAATGAAGACCCAAAGCTGAGAGGAATCTGTCCATTTTTATACTTAGGTTCACCAAACTATGGAGAGCTGTGTGGAAATACGATTGGACAAAAAGGGTCTGATCTAATGCTAATTCACTGAGTAGGAAAGCCCAGGGAGGTCTGACCATCTAGATTCTTCTTGGCTTCTCTGCAGAATTCCTTCTTTATTGGCATGGGGCAGGACACTCTCTAGACTGGGGGTCTCATGACCCACAATTGAACATGGTAGGTCAGGTGATTTCATTACAGCCAGTTTTTACACAGAAAGGGCAAAAATTGGATTAGTACTTTTAGGTTTTATGGCTGGCTTTGGGGAACAGAGCATCTGGGTCCTATGACCATGTTGGGAAAGAGGATCCTAGTTTCTCTGGCCAGACTCGGGAGAAAATGAGGGGCCAGAAACAGAAGGGCAGGAGGGGGAGTGGGGAGAAATACTTGCTTCTGAGGCCTTCATTTTGGGTTATCATTTTCTGGGTCCCAACACAAGCAGATTGAGATTGCTATTATCATATGAACGTAAGCATTGTGGTCTAGGTTTGGATGTTTCTACAAGGGGTTTTGAAGTGTATGACTATGTGAAAAATATAATGGATGAGAAAGATGGTTCTCCCAAGCTGTCAATCCAAGGCAGGAGAAGAAACATCATAGTTAAGAATATTTCTTAAACGGGATAAAATGAGTATGTATTGGCAATTCGCTACTATAGTGAGGTGTTTAAAAAGAGAAAAAAAAAATGAAATTTAAAATGAAACCTGGGTATCTCTAACTTGTAAGGGTTGAGGAGTAGAAGATGCTTCACTGAGAAAAGGCAGAGGACTCACTTGACCAGGTATAAGGATGTGCTCTTGAGACACTGGGAACAAGGAAGTCCGTGGGAGCGATGGGAGGACCAACACATGAGCAGCATCGGCTTTGAAAGGTAGAGACTGAATTGCGATTTGATCCTGGGAGCAAACACCAAAGAACTTAGAGCTAATAATAGCGAAGCCACAGGAGGAACAGCAAGAGAAGCTTGGGTGGAAGGACTTCTAATACATAAAAGTTGGAACAAAATAAACCAAGGAGACAAACAAAAGTGTTACACAGGTATTTTTTTTACAAGTGAAATATATTTTAAGAGCACTAAAGGGCCTTTGAACTCAGCTTTCATGAAGAAATCTATTTCAAGGTAGAAGGGATATATTGTAGGTTTCTGTTAAATTAATGGCAAATACCACTAGCTAAGACAAAGCTAGTACTTAAGAGCTAAGCATTCATTTTTATTTTAATTTTTTTTATTCTTATGGGTCTACGGGTATAAGTGCAGTTGTGTTATGTGGACATAGCGTGTATGGTGAAGTCTGGGCTTTTAGTGTGCTCCTCACTCATGGAGTATACATTACACCCAATGGGTAGTATTCTATACCCTATCCCGTCCCCACCCTCCAACATTTTGTGGTCTACAGTGTCTGTTATTGCACCCTATATGTTGCTGTGTTTCCATTATTTAACTCTCAATTATAAGTGAGGATGTGTGCCTTTTAACTTTTGAGTTTCTGAGTTAGGGTGTCACTCTGTCTCCCAGGCTGGAGTGCGGTGGCGTGATCTTGGCTCACTGAAGCCACAACCACCCAGGCTTAGGTGATCCTCCCAACTCAGCCTCCTGTGGAGCTGGGACCATAGGCTCCTCTTACCATGCCTGGTTAATTTTTGCATTTTTCATAGATACACAGTTTCTCCATGTTTCCCTGGCTGGTCTAAAACTCCCAGACTCAAGCAATCCGCCTGCCTCAGCCTCCTGGGGTGCTAGGATTACAGGCA
The DNA here is from genome assembly GCF_001604975.1 of Cebus imitator. NCBI lineage: Eukaryota > Metazoa > Chordata > Mammalia > Primates > Cebidae > Cebus > Cebus imitator. The sequence continues at coordinate 5,153,698 of NW_016107335.1, read as the reverse complement.
TGAGCCATTGCTCCCAACCCTGGTTTTTAACTTCTTGTTTTCAAGTAATTTCACTAAGGATAATGGCCTCCATTTCTACCCCTCTTGCTGCAAAAGACATGTTTCCATTCTTTCATGGGGCCAAGTAGTCATCTGTCATGTATATGTACCACATGTCAAAAATCCAGTCATCCATTAAGGGACGCTTAGATTGCTTCTGTGACTTTACTGTTGTGGATAGTGCTGCAATAAACATACGACTCAGGTGTCTTTTTGGTAAAATGATTTATTTCCCTTTGGATAGATACCCAGCCACATTATTGGTGGATCAAAGTGTAGTTCCATTTTTAGTTCTTTGAGAAATTTCCATACTGTTTTCCATAGAGGTTGTATTAATTTACATTTCTACCAATCGTATATAACCATTCTCTTTTCTCTGCATCCTTGCCAACATCTGCTGTTTTTTGACTTTCAAATAATAGCTTTATGAGTGCTGTGAGATGGTATCTCATTGTGGCTTTAATTTACACTTCTCTGATGATGAGTGATGATGAGCATTTTTCCCTATGTTTGTTGGCCAAGAGCTAAGCATTCTGATGGCTTTGTGTTGATCAAATCACAGCTGGATTGTTCAGTTTTGGGTACCAAATATAAAGAGGGACAGACAAATTGGCACTCATGCAGAAGAGGGGCATCAGGATCACAAAAGATTAGTTGTTGTATTGGTAAAGAAAATTGAAAGTAAATGATGTTGTCCAACCTAGGTGTGATAGCTACTTTTATGTGTCCGCTTGGCTGAGCTGCAGTGTCCAGAAATGTGGTCAGACCTCATTCTGGATATTTCCATGAGGGTGTTTTGCATGAGATGAACATTTAAGTCGGTGGACTTTGAGTAAAGCAGATTGCCCTCCCTGGTGCAGTGGGCCTTGTCCCATCAGTTGGAGGTCTGAATAGAACAAGAGACTGACCTCCTAGCAGTAACGGGGAATTCTGCAGCAAATGGCCTCTGGACTTGAACTGCAGCATTGGCTTTTCTCTGGGTTTGCAGCCTGCTGGTCTGTCCAGATTTTGGACTCGCCAGCTCCTAGAATCATTCCTTAGTATAAATCTTTCTTTATGTATGTGTGCATCCCGTTCATTCTGTTTCTCTTGAGAGCCCTGACTGAAATACTGAGAAAGCAGAGACATGGGATGGAAGCATGGTAAATGTGCTTAGATATCTGGAGGGCTTTCATGGAAATAGACACAGATTTGTTTTCTATGATTTTGAGAGACTCAGATCCCTGGATTGAAAATAGAGGCTGGAAGTTTTTTGCTTAATAGAAAGAAGACAATAAGAATTGATACATTGATACAATTCTTTTTTAGCTGATTGTGAGATAGCAAAATTCAAAACATTGAGTCCTTTATACCTTCAGTAGATCACTACTCCTGCAAGGGATTGTGGAATGAATTCAGTGTGCCTTTTGGGAATTAGAATTATGAAGAATTTTGGAAGTGTCTAGTCTCATTTCTGGTAATGCATGCTGTGAAGGGCTAAGAAACATTTGTTCATTCCACAGAGGATGAAGAAACAGACTTAGTCAAAAAGTATAGTTATGGTCCTTTTAAATGGAAAAATTCAGACCAAGCTAGATAGGAACAAAATCCTGGAAACAGTGACAGATTCAGTATCTCATTATGTTAATACTACTCACTTGTAGATATGGATAGAAAAATACAGATAGTAGAGTACCAACAAATACCTATTGGAAGAATAAAAAGAATGGTAATTAAACAATTTCTACAGGCACACCATCCAAGAACAGAGCTTATTGCAGAGAGGTCTTTTACTGAGAACATGGCGTGTTTTTTTTTTCCTTACCAATTCAATATATTTCACATATATATTGAAATATATATGTGAAACCTGTCATCTTCAAGAATTTCATTATAAGATTTCTTGTGAACAGTGTCATAAAATGAGTAGTTAACTCATTCAATTTTTTATGAATGAAAACATGAATGGTCACCTATTGAATTTACTTTACAAGGATTATACATGTATTGGTAAACAGCATCAAGAAATACATTCATTCTGTTTTATTGTTGTTTTAATTCTTTGTTTTTGTCCTCAAAACATTTACTTACAGACCTTAGATGATCTTGGGTGTTGAATGCACATGCTGAGGTTCTACCTCCGGGCAGGAAGACAGGTGTGAGGCAGCCACCAACAGCTTATGCAGAAGATTACCCCCAGGTTAGTGCCAGAGCAGCACAGTTGTGCAGCAGAGCAGACACTGGGCATTGTTGCAGAGCAGGGCCGCTGCTCCTCCATTCCAGAGCACTTGGAGCACCTGGTGTCCTGCCGCTGGGTTCTTTTTACTGGGGGACAAACATGCTTTTACATGTTTCTATCTTAAAAAAGACTTAGGAACTCACAAAACAACTTCCCTGATGTGCCCTGTACCCCTCCAGCTACCAGTCCTTCCCTGAATAACCTAGTAGTAAAATGCCACTATTTTCAACTCCTCCCTATTTCCTCTGAACATCTCCGATCTGACTTTGGTTCTTACCACTGCTGTCCACATCACAAATGACCTCCTTCCCCCGATATCCAGAGGTCAGTTCCCACACACGTTCGCTGAAGGAGTGCAGAAAATGACACCCCAAAATATACCACTTTGGACTTCAAACTTCCCCAGTCACCTGAGGAACAGCAAATTCAGGGAGGACCTTTCTTAGTTTTTCTTATCTACTAGACAGCTCCTCCAGAGGACACACAATTGTCATGACTCCCCTCCCCAGAGCCATATCAACCAGGGACTGCTGTCTCATATCACAGGGGAGGATATTGGAGGCTGACACTGCACCCAGACAGGGTTTGTCTCAGGCTGTCTCCTGCCCTGCTAAGGGCCCATTCATCTGCCCTGGAAATCATTTACTCTCCCCTAATTTGCCTATGTCTACCCTCTCTCTCTACTATGTAGAGGGTATTTAAGCTTCTAGATGCCTCTGGGTTTGGAGGTATTCATTTTTCTTTCATGTGATACTCCCGTTAATGTAATACATGTGTATACTTTTTCTCTTGTTAATCTGTCTTAAGTCAATTTAATCTGTAGCCCAGCCAAGGAACTTCCAAGAGTGGAAGGAGGCCATTTTCACCTCTCCAGGTCCAGGGCCTGCTGGCAGCACCTTTTGGACCACTTTCTTTTATTTCATTTTACTGGTTTTCTTTTTTTTGAGATGGAGTCCTGCTCTGTCATGCAGGCTGGAAGGCTGGAGTGCAGTGGCACAATCTCAGCTCACTGCAATCTCCGCCTCCTGGGTTGAAGCACTTCTGCCTCAGCCTCCTGGGTAGCTGGGATTATAGGCATGCACCACCACACCCAGCTAATTTTGACTACGTTCTTCATTAAGCTTCCAGGTCACTCTTCTGTCCATCTCAGGGACTGCTCATTTCCTTTACCTTATCCTGGCTGCCTCTCTAGCCCAGGGCCCAAGCATCAATTTCTGTCTTTTCCTAGAGGGCCTCATTCATCTTCATAGCTTCAAGGAGAGTCTGTGCTCTGAAGACTTACAAATTTGTGTCTCAGCCTCTGAGCTTCAGAATTTTACACCAAACTTCCCCTGGACTTCACCTCTCACATGCCTAATGGGTCATCAAAACCAGCGACTTGATTCACCTCTTCCATCCCTTTCTCCCTGGGCTTCCTGATCTTGGTGCACGGAACAATTGTTCACCCTGACATTCAGGCTCTGAAGCTTGCAGCGATCCTTGTTTCTTTCTTCCTCTGTAGCTCACAGCCAATCCCTACATAAACAAACAACTCTGGTTTCAGGTGCATCACATCTGACCAATTCTCCCTTCCCTCAGGGGTCGCAGCTCAGCCAGTGCTATCATCCTCTCCTACCTGGACTGCAAGTGGACTCTTACTTGGCCTCCCTGCTTCCACTCTGGGTCAGAAACAGATCATGTGTCCTCAGAGACAAATTATGAGTCCAGAGTGATCTTGCTAGACACAGGTCGGATTACTTCACTCACTAGCTCTGCACTGTGCTAGGATAAAACCCATATTTCTTACTATGACACTGGCTGGCTACCGTAGAGGCCTCCAGCCTGACCCCTGGCCTTGCTGGGGTTCTGGGGTCACGCTGAACCTTGTTGAGCTCCAGGTCTTTTGCACCTGCTTCCCCTTCCCTGGAACTGTCTTCCCCCAGATGTTGGCTTGCTCCTTGCAGAGTGCTCTTCCTGTAGACCTTCATGTGCAAATCATTCTCCACACCCTATTCCTCCTCCCCCATGTCATGATCCCTGCTGAGTCACTCGCTGTAGAGCACCCTTTCATTTCTTTGAGATCACAGTGTGTATTTATTGGTTGGTGTGCCTATCTGTCGCCACTGCTAGGAGGCAGGCTTCACTCTCAGGGATCTTGTCTTGTCTTCTTCATTTTTTGTATCCCTAGTAGGTGCTCTCCCAAATTTAGATGGATTGAATTAATGTGGGGCAGGAGTTGTTCAGAATATTATTTAAGACATAAGAAACTCTTGGCTCTCCACCCCCTTCCTCTCTCAGTTTGCAGTGGAAGGTGGTTGCAAGGCAAAGATAGTACAGATTTGTAATTTGGTAATCACTGTGTCAGTGTGGCTCACAGTGGCATGATTATCACATGCCGATTAACAAACTGAGGTCAAAAGAAACTCCTTCGCATGCAGAGACTACAAGAAGACAGAAATGCATATAATGTTATATTACTGTCACCAATTCGGTTACAATGCTGTTAGGTTTTGACACCTATTTTTAAGTGATTTTCCTGCTACGTCTTTTTCTTTTTGAATGAGCCACCACTTTGGTATAGTTGGTACAATGGGCATCCCTTAAATACTTAGTAAGGTGATAATCCAAACCAGATGCTCCATAGCCTATGCTGGTATAAGTCCCGAGGTACTTACCTGAAAACTTTGGGTTAAATTACGAATTCAGAACTTTTCAGAATTTAAGAAGCTAACACAGATTGTTTTTATTATGTATTAGATAACACCCTCAGTGGTATCTGAGGCACCATCACATAAACCCACTGTAATTTATGCAAAAAAATATGTTTACTAGGTAGAATCAATAAAATTACCAATGGCTTCCTATCAGTTCCTGCGATTTTTGTCACTGAAGTAGTTCAGGGCAGAAAAGATTTTGTTTCCAAATGAGTTTTAAGGAGCTGTATTGGATGAAATCACTGAAACATTGAGAAATATACACACTCAAATAAAATGAACAGGAACCATCAGGAAAGATGCAGAGAAGGTGGACTGACATCACCTCAAAGGGGAGGTCAGAGAGAACCCAGGGAGCTAGAGCTTCATGAAAGAGATACAGCTGGAGTTGCACTTTAGTTGAAGGACTCCTCTGCAAAAGGCTGAATCCTCCCAGCCTGGATCCAAATTCTCTTTCCTATTACATTTCAGCTGCCAAAATAGCTCTTTGAATTTGGTGCTTAGAAGGATTTAGAGATACTAAAAATTGCAGCATTTCCTACAGAGCTATTTGTAAGAGGAAAGCAAGGGAGGTAGAGAAGTGGGTTGTTGAGAATAATAGGGTGAACTTGAAAGAGGAAAAGATGAGGATTCAAATAGGGGCAATCTTCCTCATATTGAAATTTCTCAAATTCAGTATTCTCTAAGGAGTCGCACTCTAATTTTTCTCAAGGGGGAGAAAATTAAGCTTTTCAAATCATACACATACATGCACAGACACGCACACCTATGTTTTGCAGGGAGGAGTGGCTGAGCTGTTAGAGCCCCACTCAGCAGGTAGTCTCTTTGGCCTCCTCATTAACTTTAATCAGCCCCTTTGCAGCCATTCTAACTTAAGAAAAATAGTAAACCTCTGAAATAGCCTTTAAAAAGATGAGTGTAAACCTCTTCAGTCTAGCTTTTGAACACCATGGTGTCCATTGAAAACCCTATTATTGTGTTAGCTGGTAACCAAGGATGGAGGCCTGTTCTCTAGTAGTAACTGTGTATAAAGGTTTTTATACTTAGGATTGTATTTGGAAGCTGTGATCCATTTTCTTTCTATTTATTTAGTTAGCTTTGAGATGGATTCTCACTCTGTCACCCAGGCTGAAGTGCTGTGGCACAATCTTGACTCATTGCAACCTCTGCCTCCCAGGTTCAAGCAATTCTCGTGCCTCAGCCTCCTGAGCACCTGGGACCACAGGCATGCACCAACGTACCCGGCTAATTTTTGTACTTTTAGTTGAGACGGGGTATCACCATGTTGGCCAGGCAGGTCTCAAAGTTCTGACCTCAAGTGATCCACCTGCCTTGACCTCCTGAAGTGCTGGTATTACAGGAGTGAGCCACTGTGCCTGACCAACGTATTAACTATTTGGTTCGAGCTAGCTTATGATAAAATAACTCTTACGACAGAGATTCTTTGTTTCTTCACGTTTCTGCAAGCTGCATGTAAGTATTGTAAAGTCTAAAAATTAGATAAAAATATGTTGACAGGCTTTAGTTTCTACCTCCCTGGGACTTGGTTCTAAAGCTGTGGTTTCGACCAGGACTAAGTATGTCTCATCTTTTTTCCCCCTGATAAATATTCAATATTTGAGGAAATAATCGTATCTCCCTTTAGCATTCTTTCTGCAGGGTAAAAGACTACTGAATCCAGTTTTGGGGGCCATTGTTACACTTTGCTTTTTCAGAACTTAGAAACATTTTAAAGTCTTGCAAAGTAGCCTTTGGCATGGCTGTGTGACTAACTCTAGAACACGACGATGTTTCATATACGTATCCATCTGAGTAAGGATGGGAAGAGGGCTTGCCCGGTGCTGGATGGTTCTCATTTGCAATGCAATACCGAGATATCAACATTTGAAAATTATAGGTAGAACATGGACTTTCTTATGAATGCCAAGAATCTAGTTGCTTCTCCTGTTGTCTGAGTAGCCAGAGGGAACGCTTGCACTTGCTATCTGCTGAAAACTGACTTATGTAGTGATATGGTTTGACTGTGTCCCCACCCAAATCTCATATTGATTTGTAGCTCCCATATTCCCACGTGTCATGGGAGGGACTGGGCAGGAGGCTGTTGAATCATGGAGGTGGGTCTTTCCTGTGCCGTTCTCGTGATAGTGAATAAGTCTCACAAGGTCTGATGATTTCATAAGGGGCAGTTTTTCTGCGTAAGTTCTTTCTTCCCTGCCACCATGGAAGATGTGTCTTTTGCCTTCTGCGTTGATGGTGAGGCCTCCCCAGCCATGTGGAACTGTGAGTTCATGAAACATCTTTTTCTTTATAATTACCCAGTCTCGATTATGTCTTTATCAGCAGCATGAGAACAGACTAATATATTTAGCTAAGTCAGATCCTAAGTCCAGGAATTCCCTAGCTCCCCATCCCTTCCCTGGAGCTATCTGTTTACAGGAATTTTCTCTTCAGGAGGGAGCCCTTTTAAGCCGCAGAAGGGCTTGCTTCTGACCACAGCCACGGTTTTGAGGGAATGGCTTTATTGAGTTATTATTTGCATAGCACATTTAAGAGTACAATTCAGTGAATTTTAGCATATTTACAGAGTTGTGCTACCATCACCACAATCTAATTTTATAACATTCACTGCATTTTGAAAGGAAACATCATCCCATTTGGTAAGTTTATTTTGAAAGTGGATCTTCTTGGAAAAGTAACTTATCCCTCCTCTTTACAGAGAAAGACATCAAAATTCGGAGAGATTGAGACGGCGTTTGTTCTTTATTCCACAAGGCGTAGCGTACCTCAGCTGAGAAAGCTCATGACCATGCATGCTCGAGTATAAAGCAGTGTACAAATGTTAAACTAGTGTTAGATTATTTTTTTCTGTGCTGTGGGTCTCTCCTCTCCCACCTCTCCCAGCTTCATCAATAATTGGGTCTGAACTCTTGCTTTTATTCATTATTTAAAATTTCAAACTATTTTGGTATTGTCGAGCTAAAATTGCTAATGTCCTTTTTAAGCTTTACTTACAGGGAGGTAGCTGTTTAGCAATAGAATCTTTTCTGCTGTACATGTGATTTGTCTTGGAGGAGATGAATTTTTTCTTATAAGTGAGTGTCAAGGGGAAAGCACAAAACATCAGGCTTAAAGCTTGTGTTGGGGCCCTGTGATTTTAGTTCCATATGCAGAAACCCATCCCCCCCAACAAAGAACTTTCTAAGCATTCTATAAACTTGTCCAAAATGACTCTACTGCGTGATAGATTCAGAGAAAACCAAGTTTCGGACCCATTTTCTGGCATCCTAAGGGTATCTAAGAACAAAGCGCCCAGTAATGACATCTCAGCCCCCAGCTCCCACCCCCATGCCAAGCTGTCTCCCACTTGCCACCTGTGGATCATGGTGCAACTCGGCACTCCAAGAAGATCCACATGCTAAATACGCTTATGAAATGGAACGAGGTTTCCTAGGGCAGCATCCTGCTCTCCTTTGAATGACCGTAGTTTTGGCAAGATCTTTTAAAGGACAGTTTGTTTCTTTCTAACGCCAAAGTGAACCTGGATCAGAATTAAGGAGACGAGATGGCTCTGGAGGCCTTTCAGGACGGCCGCTCACATGTGAAGTGGAAACAAACCAAGAGTGGCCATGGTGCCTACCACTGGGGCAGAGATGCTGCGGCTGGAATGGCCCCGGAGGATAGGGAAGGTCACCCCTGGCTCCTGTGACTTGCTGATCCCATGCTGCGTGACATGAAAGGTTCTGATGCTGCTCTTTGTAGTTTTGGTGGAGAGACAATAAATCATAGCATTTCGAACTACAGGAAAAAGAAATAATGTGTTTAGACAAGTCTTTAAAGGATTCATACTTCAAAATTTGAGGAAGCAAAATTAGTAAACCCAACCTGGGCCAGTGGTTGATGCTCTAACATAAATAGCTCCTCTAATTTTAAAATAACATCTTTTTTTTTTTTTTTTGGACACAGAGTTTCACTCTGTTGCCCAGGCTGGAGTACAGTGGCATGATCTTGCTTCACTGCAACATCTGCCTCCCGGGTTCAAGTGATTCTCCTGTCTCAGCCTCCTCCAGAGTAGCTAGGATTACAGGTGCCTACCACCACAACCAGCTAAATTTGTTTTGTTTGCTTTTTTGTAGAGACAGGGTTTCACCATGTTGGCCAGGCTGGTGTTGAACTCCTGACCTCAGGTGATCTGCCTGCTTCAGCCTACCAAAGTGCTGGGATTATAGGCGTGTGCCACTGCACCCAGCCTTAAATAATAACACTTCTTAGAGAAAGTGGGGCCTGAACAGTCAGCCACATTTTCTTCCCCCATGTCTCTTCTTATTTATTTATTTATTTATTTAGAGGCAACATCTAGCTCTGTCACCCAGGCCAGAGTGCAGTGGCATGATCTCAGCTTGTGGCAACCTCCGCCTCCTGGCTTCAAGCAATTCTCCTGCCTCAGCCTCCCTAGTAGCTGGGATTACAGGTGCCTGCCACCACACCCAGCTAATTTTTATATTAAGATGGGGTTTCACTGTGTTGGCCAAGCTGGTCTTAAACTCCTGACCTCGTGATCCACCCACCTTGGAGTACAAGTGCTGGGATTATAGGCACTTGCTGGGATTACAAGCGTGAGCCACCATGCCTGGCCTTCTTTTTTATTTTTACATATTCTTAAGGACTAAGAAAAATTTGGGTCACACTGGCTCTTACATTCAAACTATAAGCAGGAATTAATATATTTCCTTGCCATTTATTTTATAAATTTTATTTCTCTGTGCGTGAGAGAGTTTTAAAGAAGAATTCCTGGCACGTTTTCTATTCTTATTTGTATCTACTGCTTACCTCAGTGGCTTGTTCCAACATGATTGTTAGGTCTAAAAGTAATTTGTAAATAGAACATCGCTGACTGGTGCTGTCATGATGGAGCCAGTGTGTCCCAGAGCTTTGCTTTTCACACTCTACTGTGCATAGGGATCATCTGAAAATCTTGCAAAAATGCCAATTCCATTTAGTGGGTCTGGGGTGGGGCCTGGGATTCTGCATTTCTAACAAACCCCAGAGAGATGCGGATGTTGCATCTGTGAGCTGTACTTTAAGTAGCAAGTTCTTATAGGGCCTATGGGGTGATGAACCAGACAGGACTAAGCAATGCAAGTTTCCCCAAAGAAGAGCACTTCCTGTGCCTCAGTTCATGGGGATCAGGACACACTGCCCATCATAGTTGGCTTGCGGGAATGTATTCTGGGAGCAAAGGCCTGCTTGGAGAAAAATGTCCTCTTTTCTACATTTGGCCAGCATTTAAATTGATCCAGCATGGGATTGTACAGAGAGCAGGAAATGCATATGACCTTGAGCAGCGTTGAAAACTGGATATCTTCCATGAAGCTGACTGGGTCGGCCCATGCTGGTGGCAGCTTACCCCCTCCTGCTGTTCCCTCCTCCCTGGCCACTGAGGGTTTACAAACTTGGGAAGGTGTGGAGGATCTCAGCAAGTTGCTGCCACATTTCTCTCTCTTACAGACACTAAGATTCCCTTCTAGTAATAGAAAGTGGGCTGAAGGTTCTGGAAAGACAGAAATGAAGGACCTTCTTTAAAAACAAACGTTTACAGCACCCTATTGAAGACTCAAATTTCGTGGATTATAAATATGTGGTTATTCTGGTGTAATGTGCTAAGGGCGGATGCGTACCTGTGTTTAAAAGGTATTTTTGTTTTGACATTTCCTATTTCCATTATTTCAAATTGCATCAGACTTAAGTCCTGGCAAAAGTATACATGAGTTTTATCTTTCCATTGAGAGGAAAATAAAGGAAAATGTTTCAAAGACCTTTCCAAAAAGATTTGACCTCCTCAGTGTTAATATCTTTAGCTACACAATTCAGAAAATTGCATATTTCCTTATGATCAGTCTACGTGATTACTTAGGATGTTTTCTGTCATCCTGGAGGATGTAGAATGTATGTCTGTTACAGTGATTGTTAGTTTTAAACAAACAAGAACATGCTCTGTGACACATGCAAACCTCATGAGCTGAACTGATACTTTTAATTACCACATGGCAGGTTTATTCCCAAAGCTGTTGGGTCAGATACCATTTTCTGGAAATAACCAAGTCATAAATAATGGCATCTTATTGGTCTCTACAATATGACCCTAGGATACTTTGACTGCTGTGGAAACTGGCACTTAAAATAGAGTGAAATATAATTTTGAATTGCACGTTTAAGATGTCTTCATCATTTCTTATTATTAGCTGCAGAAATCATGTGTCCATAGACCTTTTTCAGTTGGATATCTTTTGTTATTTTAAAATGATTGACTGTGTTAGTCAGTTTGACTATTTCTGCCAAGGCAAAAGGAAGAGGTAATTAAAACTC
>NW_016107335.1:5134008-5141880 GCF_001604975.1 Cebus imitator | reverse complement strand
CTGTAATCCCAGTCACTTGGGAGGCTGAGGCACGAGAATTGCTTGAACCTGGGAAGCAGAGGTTGCAGTGAGCTGAAATCGTACGACTACACTTTAGCCTGGGTGACAGAGCAAAACTCTGTCTCAAAAAAATAAAGGAAAAAAAGGAAATTGTGAGTAATAAAATCAGAACTATCCTGTGTGCGTCCATACAGTGGGAGAAGAACGTCTCCTGCTGTTCCTCATTTCAGGACAGCTGCCAGAATGCATGGATTGAGAATGGGTTCTAAACCACAGATGGATTTCCTTGGCCCTATTCTTGAACTGTTTGTAGTTGGTGAGAAAGCAGTGAGCACAGCAGATGCAGCATTTGCTACCTAAGGACACTCGGTGTCATCCAGGTGCTAGGTGACCTGACTCTATGCCATTCTTGTACCAGAGGAGGATTGGGTAATGCTTTTCCCCTAGCAAACTCTCATGCAGCCTCCTGGAGCACTGGTGCATTCGTCGTCAGTGTGCTTGGCTGGAATAACAAGACCAGAGGGCTTGAAGGAAAGTGGCTCCACGAGGAACCCGAGCTCATTCCTGGCCTCATGCATGTGAATTCTTAAACACCATTTTGCACATATTCACTGCACACTAAACTCTACATCTACCTAAGTTGTATGGTTGTCTACTTTGATGAAAAAAAAATGTGCTTAATAGAGGACTTCCTCATGGAGCAAAGCAGGAATGGAAATTTGCAGACTATAAGAAAAATGAATACATGTTAATCCAAGAAATACAAACTCAGGTCGATGAATTGTAGAGGCCGTCAGTCGGGGAAATAAGAATTACCCCCACTTGATCTGTTTTATAAACACAGAGAACAACATGCAGGTAATGCATTGTGTCAAATACTTAAAAAATTAATGAAAGCTTAGGCCTCCATCTCTTGAATTTCTCAATGAAATTATTCAGTGAGATTTATGAGCTATTGTTTAATGCATTTTAGATCAGGGAAATCAAATAGGAGTGGTGTGGTTGTGATTGTATTTATTGCAGCTGTGGGTTGCCTGTTCATTGAGATTGCTGTAAAGTTGGCCAGAGTATGGATTGACTTTGCAGGCCCTGGACACCCCTGTCCAGGAAATAACATCACTGATAATAATAGTACCTGGAGGTGGCATGAGCTTATGGATTTATTTTTACTTCTGCCTGAGGCCAAACCAAAATGTCCTGCAATAGTCATGACTCAAATGTACCTCACTGGAAATCAAGTGAGGTCATGCGAGGAACATGAAATCCTCACACTTGCTGCTGTTGAGAGAATCCCGTTTCATGCCAGGCAGGCCCTAGCCAGCAGGCCTATCTAGGTTGCTGATAATTAGCTTCCCTGAAAGTCAAGTGCGGATGAGTACCCGTAGACATGCCACTGGATTAAGAGTTTTTGTTTTTATAACCTCCTTTGATGTCCGGGTCTTCCCAGAGTTGGCTGAGAAAGCTGGGAAGCAACTGGATCGCTGTCCAAAGTGCTAAAGGATCTATTGCAATACCTTGTAGGAAGAATCCTGTCATGTTGCAGTCATTAACAGATCTGATCTAAAAGGAAGAAAGAGAGAAAGGCAAGAGGGTGGAAAGCTGAGAGAAAGGGAGAGAAAAAGAGGAAAGAAAAGACAGGAGAGGAGGGAAGGATGTGTGTTCTCTGGATTGCACCCCCTGTTCTGGAGGTAGCATTCCAGAACGGGGTCAAGAACTCCCCGCTGGTGGACCCTTCTCTCACTTCCTGTGGAGGTAGTCAGTCTGTCTTACACATGATCAATATTAACAAATTGTGCTGCCAGTTTGACTATCAGCATGCACCAAATAAGTCACTTCACAGATTAAAATACTAAGTCTCGGGAGGCTTCAGTAATGGCATCTACCCACACGATCCTGAAGGCCTGTGGGAGGTTGTATTTATCTTTCACTATTGTTGACTTCTTTGCTCCAGAGAGAGGATTTGGCCACATGACTTGCCCTGGCCAATGAAATGTAGGAGAAAGCAACAAACGGTCGGAGCCACTTGTGGCTGTGTCTCCCTTGTTCTGCTGTCAGATCAGCATGTGTTTTAGGTAGAAGCTGTGCTGTCAGCCTGAGTCCCAGAGGGAAGAAGAAAGACACACAGCAGGGCACCCACGGGGGACGCTTGGCAAGAGCCAGGAGCAAACCTCTCTGCTCCTTCATCTCTGGGGCTCTGGAACCAATCGTTATCACATCGTAATTCAGCCCAGCCTGACTGATAACAGACACCTTCAGTGCTGGAATCTTCCATGTATGTTTATTTAAAATGATGTGATCTTGTCACGTTGTTCCAAAAATGTTTAAATGCTGCTTTTGAAATACATCCAACTCAGTGGAATTAAAATGCATAAACTACATAACTCAACATTTTTGAGTAAAAGAAAATGAAGGAAGAGAAATCAGTCAAGGCCAAGGCTGATACCGTTTGATCCTGTAACTGTGTGAAGTGTCTGCCCAAGGCCAGCCACAGTGCCATTGTAGAGAGGGAACACGTTGTTCACAGCCTAAATATACCTGACTGCATTCATCTCCAGCAAGCGCCGCACACAGTGAGTAATAGCAGAGCGAGAATTAAACTGTGCTGTTTTATCAGTAGCTGAACAGGTACATAACAGCCCTTTCAATAAAATACGGGATTAGGACACATCACTTAGTCTGCAGACTCAGGAGGGTGTCCTACCTTCCCCTGTTCCTTCTCAGCCCCCAAGTCTAAATTTCGATTCAATCAAACTTCAAAGAACCTGCAAGACGAGAAAGATAGCTGGTCTGAGGAGCAGGCTCCGGCTGAGCTGACACACCCAGCTGCTGTGGACAGTGCTGCAAAGCAGAGTCTCACCAGGGCCTGCCTCTCTGCTTCCTGCATGGGAACAGGAAGCCTGCCAGAGCTGATGGCTTTGCACGTGAGACTCAGCAACCCAAGGCACTACTGATCTGGTTCAACTGATATGACCCTGAGTGGGAGTCTAGAGGTAAGGACATGGTGTGGAGAGCCAGTGATGATAACTTGATGGCAAAGTGGAAATACTTCCCACGCTCATACAAACCGTAAACCCAAGTGGATGTGCTTTTCTTCATTGAAAATAAAAAGAATAATTGGCTGGGTGAGGTGACTCATGCCTGTGATCCTAGCACTCTGGGAGGCTGAGGCAGTCAGATTGCTTGAGTCCAGGAGTTTGAGACCAGCCTGAGCAACATAGTGGAACCCTGTCTCTACAAAAAATTCAGACTAACTGGGCATGGTGGCATGCTTCTATAGTCCCAGCTACTTGGGAGGCTGAGATAGGAGGATCACCTGAACCCACGAGGTCAAGGCTGCAGTGAGTCCTGACAGCACTACTGTACTCCAGCCTGGGTGGCAGAGTGAGACCTTGTCTCTGAAAACAAAACGAAACAAAACGATATAATAATCTCAGCCACCTGTCACCAGCTTAACTGCATTTCTCCAGGTCTAAGAAGAAAATTGTTTACATATTTTTATGTCTCCAATAGTCTTATAAATAATGGTATGCCATATTTTAATCGAGAGTAATTTTTCTCTCTAAAGTGGTCCATAAAACAGTGTTGCCTATTACAATCAATGATCTCTTAGATTTGATGAAATGTGACAGAAGAACATTTACCATGGCAAAAATAACACCTTGCGTCAGGGGAGAAAGGGCTGTATTCTGAATAGCCCATGCCGGATCTAAGGAGAGGCCTTAGCAAGCCCCCAACACTCTGGTGTGTCTGGCATCCCAGTCTTTGGAGTACAGTCAAAAAAAGGAAATCCAAAGCTGGTCCACTTCAGAAGAGGCAACGCAGACGCCTGCAGTCCCCGACATCAGTGATTCCAGATGGGTCGGAACTCTTTTATCATTTTTTCTAAACCCAAAGGCTACAGCTCAAAATGGCCAGATCCACTTAGTGAGTGATTTGTAGAAGCAGGTGCCACGCTTGGCCCTTCAATCCCCGGAAAGCAAGATGGAATGGTGAAACCAGATACCACCAAATAGCCAGGCAGTGGGGTGTCCTAGTGGGAAAGGGAAATAGAAGAATTTGAGATTAAGCAGGCACTGAACGCCTAGGGGACTGTCCTTAGAATCCCAGTCGCTTCATTTTGAAAATCATGGTCTGTTAGAAAGACCTGCTTCCTAAAGCAAAGGGCAAGGTGAACCTAACATCCCGTGGCATTAAAATGTCTAATGCCAGGTTGTTTATGTCTATGGGCATGTATTTTCTATCTTGCATGCTAAGCATTTGAAGTAGAACTTGCAGACATCCATGCTGAGGGGCGGGTTCAGTTGGCCCTTTCTTAGGAAGTTCAAAAGTGCAAGGAGGCTGTGTTCATGAATAGAGGGCTCCTTCATCTTAGCGGGGAGGATCTGAAGGATTAACCCTGGTTGCGTCTTTGTATCTCACCCTCATGATGCTCATTTAGTCATCAATAGATCCCTTTAAATAGCAAGTATGGGATACAAAAGGATAGTACTCGAAAATGAATACTCAGTCATGCTATGGTTTAAATATTACCAAACACACAGGACTCAATAAGTGCTTCTCAGATCTGTGAATGTGGTTGTCTACAGTCATTTTCTAGCTAGGTGAGCAGCTGGGTGACCTTGAGCTAGTTAAGCAGTCTCTCTGTTAGTTTCTTCATGTGTGTAACATAGAATAACAATAGTGTATATCACTGAGGATTTTGAGGAAGTTTAAATGAATGGGCGTTGGTGTTTGATGATGATGATGAAAGGTGTTATTAAACCATTGCTCCCTCTCTGTGGCCAGCCTTCCCTCCTTCTTGGAGCTCTTCTTCAATCTTTTAACTCTGTGCCCTTTTCAGAGTTTCCTTCTGCTTTCTGGATCACAGCACTGGGCATGTGGATCTCATTTTAGACCAGTGCTTTGAGAAGTAGGAGAACAACTGTAGCCATGGTGGTTGGTCTTTGATGCCAATGAGCAGCTGACCATCTGCCTAGTTGTTGATCTGAGTCATTGAAGGCCAGATTGAAAGAGCAGAGGGTTCCTGAGTCCCAGATGTGGCAGGACGTGTGTGTGCCCACAGCCAGGCTGCATGGCTGAGAGCAGCAGCCAAGTGCTTCGTCGGTTTGTGGGGCAGCAGGGGTTCATGGAGATGTCAGGGTCCTGATGGTCAGTGTTGGGAGGCATGGTTTCTGTAAGCTTGTTGCGTAGCAGCCATGAAAGATCTGGACTTGAGGACACTGGTATCATTTTCACCTGCATAGCTATATTTGGTCTGATTACTGACATTGTATCCCAGGGCTGTGGGTCTTCCAGGGCTAGGTCAGAAGCCTGCTGATCAACCCAAAGTGTAGATGATGGAAGCTGTGGAGCAGGGCTGAGGGTGAGGAGAGAAGGAGCCCATTAACCACAACCTCAGAGTACACTCTGATTCCCTAAGAAGGCTGGTCCAGGACCTGCTGAGTCAAGTCTGAGGTCCTGATGAAGGCAGACCATCCTGCATGGTGGAGGGTCCATGAGCTTCTGATGAAGGGAGATCATCCTGTTTCTCTAAAACCCTAAAATGCCCATTCATTATGTGTAACTTGATTTTTACATTTACTCCATAATGTGAGTGCCTGGTATATTTCCAGTTATATCATAGGAATTCCTGAGATGGGATGAAGAGGGTGAGGGTGATGGCATCCCTTGACGGTCCTCTGCCAACCACAGCAGGTACCTGCAGTCCCTGTGATTCCTCAGGGACCCTCCTCACATCCATTAGAGAACAGCTGACTGCAGCGTCTGCTCCGTGTCCTCTCCCCAGATGAACTCAAAACTGTTCATTCAATAAACGTGCGCGGAGCACCTGAGCCATTCTTCTAAGGTTGTTGACATTCACAGTCCTCATTGATGGTGGCTCCATCCTTACCACACCTGTCACCATCCCTGATCACATACACATTTCTGTCTTTGAGTCTCTCATGCACATGTGTACAAGTAAATCACATCAGAGTACAAATTGTCTCATTAATTTGTGAAACGTGATTACAAATTTCTTGAAATCACATTTCTATCCTATTAGGAAAGAAAAAGGGAGGAAAAAAACCCTGAAGCCTTACTCCTGCCTAAGAGAATTACTATGTTACCAGGGGACAGAGGTGCTGCAAATTCATTAGAGGAAAGAGAATGTCAGCCCTCATGCCTTTGTCTCCCAAGGGGCTGGACTTTCTTCCACTTGGTGTGTAGAGAGGGTTTTTGGAAGATGGGTGTTTTTTGTGTTTTGATTTTTTGGTTTTTTTGAAACAGAGTCTCACTCTATCCCCCAGGCTGGAGTGCAGGGGCATGATCTCAGTTCACTGCCACCTCTGCCTCTCAGGTTCAAGCAATTCTCCTGCCTCAGTCTCCCGAGTAGCTAGAATTACAGGTGCCTGCCATTGCACCAAGCTAATTTTTGTATTTGCAGTAGAGATGGTGTTTCACCATGTTGACCAGGCTGGTCTTGAACTCCCAACCTGGTGATCCACCCGCCTTGGCCTCCCAAACTGCTGGGATTACAGGCGTGAACCACCGCACCCAGCCTGTGTGTGTTTTATTTAGATGGTGCAGGTGTCGGAAGGGAAGAGGTATGATGGAAGTTGATAGGTGACTGTTACTTGTTGGAAGTGTGAATGAAGTATAAAAGGTTAGCTACCCATTTTCTCTTCCTGATCTCCCTATGATGCGAAGAACCCAAGAAAGTGTCTCTGTAACAAAAGCAGGTTGTTACGTGGACCGTGATCAGAGAAATCACTTGCTGTTTAGAATTTCTCCTTATGCAGCATTCCACCAAATAAACAGATAGCTGGTTTCCCCAGAAAAATACAGACTTAAAAAAAATACTAGTTACCCGAATGTTTTCTGAGTATATTCTTTTATTTTATAGAAAACATTTATGTATTTTAAATTCTTGCTGTGGAAAATGTATACACACACCTACACATTCATTGTAAGAAATTCCAAAGTAAAAGTTTACCTGAAATTCTGTCATGCTGATGTTTATTTTTTAAGTTAAATTTTATTCTATTTTTTACTAAAAATAAAAATTGGCTGGGCATGGTGGCTTATACCTGTAATCACGTTGGAAGACCAAGGCATGAGGATCGCTTGAGGCCAGGAGATTGAGGCCAATCTGGGAAACAGAGTGAGACCCTTTCTCCAAAAAAACATTCACAAATTGGCTGGGTGTGGTGGTGTACTCCTGTAGCTCCAGCTATGAAGAAGACTGGGGTGGGAGGATCATGTCACACAAGACCCGTTCTCTAAAATAAAGGAGTAAATAAATAATAAAAATTAAAATAATAATTGTACATTTTTATGGGATACAATGTGACGTTTTGATGCATGTATACTTTGTAACGTGATATATATCAGCTTTAATATTTTGACGGATATCCTTTAATTCATCTCCATTGCACATATACTTTATGGAATTTTGCATATCCTAAATGAAACCATGACTTATACTTGAATTATATCTATTGTAACATCTAGTGGGAGTGTTGGATGCCTAGAAGATATGGCCAACTAAATTACTAAGTGTATGAACAAGAAGCACATCGTGTCATCGTAAAAGTGATTGTGTTCTTATACATTTGTACTGTGGATGAGTTAGAAAATATGGAGAAGATAGAAAAGGTGCTAACATGAGGTCAGGAGTTCAAGACCAGCTTGGCCAACACGGTGAAGCCCCATCTCTACTAAAAATACAAAAAAAATTAGCTGGGAGTGGTGGCGGGTGCCCGTAATCCCAGCTGCTCGGGAGGCTGAGGGAGGAGAATTGCTTGAGCCTGGGAGGTGGAGGTTGCAGTGAGCAGAGATGGCGCCATTGCACTCCAGCCTGGGCAACAGAGCAAGACTTTGTCTCAAAAAAAA
>NW_016107335.1:5113078-5133288 GCF_001604975.1 Cebus imitator | reverse complement strand
GAGTTTCATTTTGTGGCCCAGGCTGGAGTGCAGTGGCACAATCTTGGCTCACTACAACCTCTGCCTCCCAAGTTCAAGCGATTCTCCTGCCTCAGCCTCCCAAGTAGCTGGGATTACAGGCAACCACCACCACACCTGGCTAATTTTTTTTTTGGAGAGATGGGGTTTCACCATGTTGGCTAGGCTGGTCTCAAACTCCTGACCTCAGGTGATCTGCCCATCTTGGCCTCCCAAAGTGCTGGGATTACAGGTATGAGCCGCCGTGCCTGGGAGGGCCACTTTTCTGATTCAAAGAGGGTGCCTTCTTGCCATGTTCTCACATGGTAGAAAGAACAAAGGAGATTTTTGGGCTCTTCTATCAGAGCAATAATCCCAGGATGAGGTATCCACCTCCACAGCCTGATCATCCTGGGAAAGGCCCCACCTTTTAATATCACATTGCTGATTACATCTCAAGGTACAAATTTTGGGGGACACAGACATTCAGACCATGGCAGACTTACATTAATTTTGTGCTGTATTTTTTTTCCTTAGGCCTTTCTACTTATATATTTAAAAACTTAGGCTGGGCGTGGTGGCTCATGCCTGTAATCTCCGCACCTTGGGAGGCCAAAGCTGGTGGTTCATGAGGTCAGGAGTTCGAGACCACCCTGGCCCATATGCTGAAACCTGGTCTCTACTAAAAATACAAAAATTAGTGGGGCGTGTTGGTGCACACACATAGTCCCCACTACTGAGGCAGGAGAATCGCTTGAATCTAGCAGGCAGAGGTTGTAGTGAGCCAAGATCAGGCCGCTGCACTCCAGCCTGGGTGACAGAGTAAGACTCCATCTCACAACACAAAAACAGAAACCAAAAAAACCCTAATTAGAAGGGTACAGTTGAGAGACAGTATAGCCAAGTGGGCAGGAGTGCATGCAGAGGGAGTAACTTGCAGGGACCCTGGATGGGAAGCTGTCCATTTGGAGAAAGGCAGCAGAACAAACATGGGAGATCTCGGTGGGAGAGAAGGTCACAGAGAGAGTGGACGGTCAGGCCTGGCACCTACAGCATCCTATACACTTGGACTTTTCCTCCAGAGAGAGGACACGGTTGGAAGGTTTGAGTAGAGAAGGGAGGTGACCTGACTGAGGTTTGATGGGACTGCCCTGTCTGCTGTGTGGGGACGAGGTCACAGGTGACCAAGGGCTGAAGCAGGGACACGCTTCAGGAGGCTGCCTCTCATTCAGCCAACAAGTGGCTGAAGCTCATGCACACTAGGGAGGCGATGATCAGGTATGGAAAACAGGGTTCCACGTCAGATGAGATGTGGGGGATGAGACATGAAGATGGATCAAGGATGACATCAGGATCTGGGCTTCGTATTAAGGTTGAGAAAACTGTGGGAGGAGCAGGTTTGGGGTTGCAGTTTTCTGTTTTGCACATGTTAGGCTTGATGCCCTGGGAAGTTGAATAAATGAGTCTGGACTTTGAAAGCAGGCTAGAGATTGGGCTCTCTTCTCAGGAGTCATCAGCAACTAGATGATGTTTACAGCTTTAGGATGGATGAGCTGAGGAAGGGAGTGAATACAGATAGAGGAGAGAGGAGCCCTGGGGAAAATACAGACCTGTGAAGCTGTTGATAGCATATTTGTAAATGGCTTTGAGGAAACACCCAGGGCACTCTGCCACCAGCAGTGGGTGGGAATGAGGGCCCTACTATGCACTTGTCTGTTCTCTGTATTACTAATTTTTAATCATGACCACCTTGAAAGAAAAGCTTTTCTTGCTAAATTACTGTTTGAATTGTAATTTATTTGATTGTCAGACAGGGTGAATTTTCATAAAGGTATTAGTCATTTGCATGACTTATAGTGAAGTGAATTATGTTCATTTTCCATAATTCTAAGTCAAGGAGATTATGTTTTATTCTGACATTGTGGAACCATTGAACATTTTTAAAGATCACAGCATGATGCAGATGGCTATTTGGGAATATTAATAGGAAAGTTCCTATCCTCGTATCCTCTCTTTTTAATTCATTCATCAGTGATTCTGACTCCAGAGCTTCAGCTTTCTGAAAGGTTTGGAGAAACTTAGTTTTGGATAATTGTTAGTCAAGTGCAAATGAGTTAACTGGGTATTAGTGGAATGAAACTACTGTCGTTCTTGCTAGCTGGAATATGAAGCAACCACTTAGGGTCATCCCTTAGCCTCGAATCAAGACACAGAGTACAGGAAGACAGATTTCCATCCTGTTGTTTGCCTTTCTTCTTAGAGCCAATTATCAATTTTTTTTTTTTTTTTTCTGAGACAGAGTCTTGCTCTGTTGCCAGGCTGGAGTGCAGTGGCATGATCTCATCTCACTGCAACCTCTGATTCCCAGGTTCAAGCAAGTTTCCTGCCTCGGCCTCCCAAGTAGCTGGGACTACAGGCGCACACCACCACGCCCAGCTAATTTTTGTATTTTTTAGTAGAGACAGGGTTTCACCGTGTTGGCCAGGATGGTCTCGATCTCTTGACCTCGTGATCCACCCGCCTCGGCCTCTCGAACTGCTGGGATTACAGGCGTGAGCCACCGCGCCCGGCCAATTATCAATTTTTTATTTCACCCCCTCCTACAACAACATGGGATGCACTAGCGTTGTTCGTGTCCAGCCTTCTCAGTCTGTAGTCAGGGCAGTCACTGGTGATCATTGTCTTCAGGGAAGATGGCGTGACTTCCATGCTTAGAAGTCACTTGCAGCATCCTCTGATGTCAGCAGGATATGACTCCTATTGTATTATATTTTTCAATTGACAAAATTGTACACATATTACGTACGACAAGATGTGAAGTATGCATACATTGTGTAATGGCTCCGTGTAGCTAATTAACATCCTGTACACCGTAGCAACTCTCATTAATAACAATGTTTTGTGTTTTGAAAATCTGTGAGAGAGTCGACTTTGTGTTCTCACCAAAAGACTTTTTAAAAGCATAAAACATGAGGGGTTTACCTGCTGGCTCTCACTAAATCCTCTCATGTGACTGGCTCAAAAATTGTGGAGTCGACAGTTCAGGGAGGCAGACTTTGGCTTTTGGAATTGCTTTCAGGATCTGGGATATATTCTAGAGACACGGTCTCTTGAATAGCCGGAATCTGCAACAAATGAGGATCATTCAGTGGTGGCAACTGGGGTGATTGGGTTTGGTGAAACATCTCTCAAGCTTGGCTTTCAGCTAAGCCGGCAGTGCCAACTCTGCTTCGTAGGCACAGCTTGTTTTAGAACAATGTGACTAATTTTCTTATACAGTTCTGAAAGCACTTCTCAAAAAGGAATTCCAAAAATATTTTGAACAGCAGCATTATTAGGATTAGCTGTATTCCATCCCAAGGTGACTCCTGTGTAGGAAATGACGCTTGCTTGGATGTGTACGTCTTGCTTTGCCTTTCAGAAGCAGTCTCAGAAGATGATGGTCACACTTCTGTACTTGCAGCTTTCCCATGGAATTAAAAACACTCACTAATTAACCGGAAACTCTGCATTTAAAATCACTTTGGTAAGAGTCAAGCTAGAACTGTAAGATCACGTTACCCGCTTTCTGTATGGAAGCATAATTCAGCATTTCAAATCAGAATGGAGGTACTTCAAAGATTTTCTGTTTTGAGAAGAAAAAGATAACATTCATCAAAGCATTTCCAAGAGACAGTCTCACCACTAAGGCAGCTCACATTCTTCTGGAAGCTTGACAGTCTTACCACGATGGTGAATGAGACAAGTTTTGCCATCACTTCGGGCTCATTGCTGTAAATGTAACTTTTCTTTCTTCAGGTGAATGTCCTAGGGAGAAAAATATTGTTCCTTATGGAAAAAAAAAAGTAGTTAAAATATTTCATGGGAAAAAAAAAAAAAACTATTTAAATTCATGGTTCTGTCAGATTTCGTGGAGGGCCTCGGAGTCTGCCAGAAACAGCCCTTTCTCTGAGCACTTATTTCTCCCATACCCTGAGAACACAAATTCCTTTTACAAATGACTTTTCCTCAGACAACAATTGAATTCTAATGTGTTATCTTGAACTTGCGTTATGGCTGGTAGCCTGAGTGTTGTATTTCAACAGCCACTTAAAAGTGTCCATAATAGATGTGGAAAATCAAAGTGCCACGCATCCCGTTGCTTTTCAGCTTTTGGTGCCTTAATTTGCATCGCCTGATTGGCGGATCATCCACGGAGTGCAGAAACAATCTTCACGTGCTGGTTAATTTATGGCATGGCAGAACAGCTGCTTTTCAGACAACTTGTAAGGAAACTACTCCTTCTCATTTGTTTTCTGATCAGAGCTGCTGCACAAGAACTCTTGATCATTTACAAATGATGAAAGTGAGACTTATACAAAGTGAGAGTAAATCTTCCATCTTACTTTAGTGTTTGTTACTTGCCTTTGATTTATCATTTTGTGCTTTTTTTTTTTTTTTTTTTTTTTTGAGATGGAGTCTCGTTCTGTCACCCAGGCTGGAGTGCCGTGCGTGATCTTGGCTTGCTGCAACCTCCATCTCCCTGGTTCAAGCAAGCCTCTTGCCCCAGACTCTGGAGTAGCTGGGATACAGGCATGTGCTGCCATGCCCAGCTGATTTTTGTATTTTTAATGGAGATGGGGTTTCACCATGTGGCCAGGCTGGTCTTGAACTCATGACCTCAAGTGATCCACCCACCTTGGCCTCCCAAAGTGCTGGGATTAAAGGCATGAGCCATCGTGCCCAGCCTGTCATTTTGTTTATATGAACTGTAGGCCACCAACATCCACAAAGGGGAAATGTCTTCTGATGAATAGAGTTTCCTTTTCTTTTTTTGAAAGAATACTAAGTAGCAATAGCTGAGGGCCAAGAGCTCTGCTGTCTTCTCTCCTCTTACTTGTGGAAAGAACAAACAAGATTGAGAATCCGGTTGCAGTGAAGAAGCATTGTTCGTTAAACTTCCTCCAGCCCTAGGGAAGATAATCTGTTCTGTAGAATATACAGAATGCATAAAATTTGATGAACTTTGGACAGGGATCCCAGAAGCTGTGCTTGTGATCCAGGACTACCATGAATTTCCTTGTTCTTGCCTTCTGATGGTCTTAACCCATATGATATGGTTTGGCTGGGTCCCCACCCAAATCTCATCATGAATTGTATTTCCCCTAATCCCCACATGTTGTGGGCGGGACATGGTGGGAGGTAATTGAATCCTGAGGGCGAATTTTTCCCATGCTGTTCTTGTGAGAGTGAATAAGTCTCAGGAGAGCTGATGGTTTTGTAAAGGGGAGATTCCCTGCACACGCTCTCTTGCCTGCCGCCATGTAAGATGAATCTTTGCTCCTCATTTGCCTTCCGCCATGATTTTGAGGCCTCCCCAGCCACGTGAAACTGTGAGTCCATTAAACCTCCGTTTCTTTATGAACTACCCAGCCTCAAATATGTCTTCACAGCAGTATGAAAATGGACTCATATGTTGTCTAAGCTCTTAGTTTCCTCAACGGTAAACAAAAAAAATTTTTTGGACCAATGATCTCCAAAATTCCATTTGGCTTTAGTATTCAATGACTTCATGAAAATTTCTATTAAATTTGCCCTGTGTTCCATACAGCTCTAAACTGTCCCTGGCTAGAACAGAGACACGTTGTACAGGCGCTCCCAGGAAGGGAAGGGCGTTCCCCATTGGCTCTGTCCAATTTGGGTAAACCTTTGTCTATGTTGAGAATATAATTTGATTTATAATAACTAGAAGGAAAAGCAGTACCAGGATATTCTGTGTCTTGATCAACAGCACAAACACTTCTGCCATCTTAAATAAGTTAATTTCTCAGGATGCTTCACTGAGTATCTGGCATTGCACCAGCTGCTGTGTGGCACATTAATAGGCATAGAGGAAGCGAGACCATGAGCCTTTCAGGCCATGCAGACAATTATTTCTCTCTACCACTCCATCCTTTGCCTTTTGTTAAAATATTTGCAATGCCCTTTGCATTGCCACATTCTCGCTCACACACACACACACCTGCGTAGAAACACACACCACAGGTCCTCTCCCCTTACCTTTTAGCTCCTTCCAAGAGGCAGATTTCTCTCCCCACTGTGTCCTGTGCAGCCTGGGTTGTTTAGAGTCCCACAGGGCATGGGTTGGACAGCTACAGCCTGCAGGCTGAGCAGGCTGCCAACTTGTTTTTATAAATCATGTATTGTGGATCACGTGGGAACACAGGTTCTATTTGTGTTCCTGCTTTGTCTGTGGCTGCTGCAACCACAGCAGAGTTCGGCTGTGGCAGAACCACGTGTTTCCTGCAGAGCTTAGACTGTTTGCTTTCTGGATCTTGACAGGTGAAAGGTAACAGCCCTGCTGTAGGGTGACGCCAGCATCATCTCTAAGGGCTGCCCTCAGGGGCACCACTCCTGAAGTGTGGGAGATTCAGAGGCTCCCCTCGTCTAATTTGAGGCACCTTTTGTTTTTCCCTGTGGGGCCTGGCAACTGGGCACCTCTGTGGCTCAGAAGGCAGCAGGCAGGTGAGCGAGCTGAGGCCAGCTGCTGGGAGGCCTCCCTGTGGCCACGCTTAGCCTTCGGAGGAATGTGCTCTGCAGGGCTGTGATAAGCCCCCCACCTCCTTTTTCTCTATCAAGGCTGTTCTTGTTTGTTTCAACCAGATAATAACAGTGTGGAATAAAATAACAGTAGTGCAAAGGAAGATAGTTGAGGTTCTATGGCTAGCATTTGAGGTTCTCTTCTACATTGTGGGATGCCTCATCCAAATGCAATATAAGCATAGCTTCTCCTGGAAGCTTATTACCCTAAATTTGACCTGCTCTGTCCCAACTCATTATAATTCTAGAATGAGACAGAGTGTTTCCTGTAAGGTATAGGGATCTGCCCAAGAAACTCATCATCTGAAGCACCACTGCACCTGTGTGTGCACACTCACAGCTGTCCTCTGAAAGAGGAGAATTTCAAGGACCGCACAGACAGCAGAGCAGACCTTGTTTTGCTACAAAACCGGCTTGCAGGAAACAAGCAGAACACTGTCCAGATGCTTTGCTGAGCCCAGGCAGCAGGAGGCCTTCTGTGAGGCTCACGGTCCCTGCACATGGTGACCAGGAGGGACCCTGGTCAGCAGGTCATGAGCAGACACTGCCAGCGCCGCGGAGGGGGCTGGGTGCCAGTGCATTTGGATGGAAATGAAAACAAGTCTTCGGCAGTGAGGTGGTGGAAGGTCCATCATAGCCCAGGGTGCTGCGCCAGCTGGGGGTGCAGGGACATGAGGCTCAGGGGAGGGGCTCAGGGAACAGCCCCAGGGATGGTGAATGTCCTGACACAACACTGTGCGCATCCAGGTGGGTGTGTGGAAACTGGACGTCAGGGCTGACTCTGCGCACTGTGATAGCCAAACAAACTCCTCACTTCTCCGGCTCTGCAGGCAGGTGACAGGGCAGACAGTGAAGGGGAGCTGCAGGCCAGCAGGCGAGAGGGACCGGTGTCCTGTGCATGCCAAAGAAGGAGGGCACAGGCCTGGCAGGAGGAGGAGTGAGTCATGAGGCACAGAAAGGGATGAGAGGCCCTGTCTGACAGGGATGCCGGTCACCACGGGGGGCCCCCTAATGCTGGCGTTAGTCATGTGCCCTCTGCTAGGCAGTGGACCACTTCTTCTCATGTCAGCGTGGCACGTCCCAACATTGCAACCCTCTGTACCCCGGCCTAACCTCGCACCCTGGCTTCTCTCCCTAACCTGCCGCACAGAGTGGAACTCACCCCTGGCACAGCTGGTCTCCCTGCCCTCCAAGGGTGTGTTGGTCCCTCTCAGTTATGACCAGGCTCAGTGGATGGCAGCACAGGGCCTGGCACATACAGCAGTGGCATCATGCTTGGTACATGTCATCTTGTTTATTCTTTACAGCAGCCCTGGGAGGTATGCGACCTTGGTCCCCTCTACAAATGAGGAGACTCAGGCTCCATTGGAAAGACACAGGTGCCCCTGGGCTCACAGCCTGGCTCGGACTCTCATCTACAGACTTCCTCACCACCATGCACTGTTCTCCGTTCACCTGACTCCAAGCTTCCAGTCAAGTACGGCTTTACAAGGCTTTGGTGGGCTTCCCAGCCCACACCTGTATCCCCTGATATTCTAGCAGTGTTCCTCATTTGCAGCTAAGACCTGGGACTGGGTTGCATGTTACATCACTCTCCAAAGGCCTGGCACTGAGCTTCGTTCATGATCATCAACATGCATGTGAAGGTCTAATCAGCAGTCTGAAATGTTATTTCATTTACTTTTATTTCCAAGAAATGTGGTGTCACACGAAGCCCACAGTCCAGCACTGGGCTAGGTGCAGTTCTCTTAAGGGGAGTATAAATCTGTTCTGTCCAGAATGGATTCAGGACTCTAATATGCCCTAGAAAATAGGGTATAGGGATCCTGTAAGGTATAGGGATCTGCCCAAGAAACTCATCATCTGAAGCACCACTGCACCTGTGTGTGTACACTCACAGCTGTCATCTGAAAGAGGAGAATTTCGAGGACCGCACAGACAGCAGAGCAGACCTTGTTTTGCTACAAAACCAGCTTGCAGGAAACAAGGAAGCAGAACACTGTCCAGATGCTTTGCCGAGCCCAGGCAGCAGGAGGCCTTCTGTGAGGCTCATGGTCCCTGCACATGGTGACCAGGAGGGACCCTGGTCAGCAGGTCATGAGCAGACACTGCCAGCGCCGCGGAGGGGGCTGGGATATGTAGAGGGGGCTAGGAAATATGTAGGAATCACAGCAAAGTGTGATAGGATGCAAGTTTTGTCTCCCAAGAAGCTAATAACTGGTCGGTAGAGATAAGGCATTAATATCTGGATGGGACCAGCAGGGAAGGGACCCAGAGAAAACACTCGCAGAGTATGCAGTGTTCTCCCTGAGGTCAGATGATCCACGTCAGGAGCTGAAGACAGGCCAGCAGGGTGGCTGGAGTGGGCAGGACGGGGCCAGGGTGGGGAGCCTCCTGCACCTGTTACGGGGAGACCATGAGCTCATCACCTCACGGCCCCCACCTCTTCTCAGTGCATGGAGAGACGGTGTTCTCATCCTCCCATAGGGAGGCACAGCCTGTGACTGAGTTAATGCCACTGAAATGTGAGAGGAAGTGACATGTGACTTCCAAAACTGCCTCCAGAGCCAGGGACGGTACATTTCTGTTGTTTATGCCACCAGTTTTTGTGGGACTTTGCTATGGCAGCCAGAGTGGACTCATACGCAAGCAGTAAGGCCATCTGATTCCTCAGGGAGAGAAAACTCAAGTTCAGGTCTCAGAAATCTTGATAAAGAGATTAACTTGTAATTAGCCACTAGGCAGGTGTGGTCGCTGGTGGACTTGGGGCCCCATGGAGGCCCCTGGGAAGGCTCAGGTCCTGGGAAGGCACCTGGGGAACCGGGGTGGCTATGGGGAGAATGCCCTGATTCAGGAAAATGACCTGGTCTCAAGTTCTAGGGCCACCCTTAGGATAGCCAGAGGAAGGCTGGAAAGCCCTGTGGACCTCCAGCTTCCAGCCTTCCAAAAGTGACAGGGATGTAAGATTATGTAGCTGATGGCTGTCACAAAACAGTACGTTTATTATGTAAAAGCAGCCTCCATTCCCTCCTATCACCAAAACAAAGGAGTTGTGGGGTCCAGTTCTTACAGAACACCTCCTTTCTTCAGTGTGTCCTTTTGTGTTTTCTTCCCTCTACAGAGCTACCTTTTTTTCCTTCCGCTTTGGAGACAGAGTCTCACTCAGTCACCCAGGCTGGAGTGTAGTGGTGTGATCTCCACTCACTGCAACCTCCACCTCTTGGGCTCAAGTGATTCTCCTGCCTCAGCCTCCTGAGTAGCTGGGATTAGAGGCACCTGCCTCCATGCCCAGCTAATTTTTGTATTTTTGGTAGAGACTGGGTTTCACCATGTTAGCCAGGCTGGTTTTGAGCTCCTGACCTCAAGTGACCTACCCACCTTGGCCTTCCAAAGTGCTGGGATTACAGGTGTGATCCACTGTGCCCACCCTACCTTTGGTGCCCATTTTCATCAGGTTCAGCTTGGTGTTGGGGAAAGCACACCAGGAGATTGCTGCCCAGGGATGGCCCTAGGACGGGTCCTGGAGCTGCCCCTCAGAGCCACTCACCACGTCACATGAAGCAAGAATGCACCCTTTGGTTAAGCCTGATGGAATTGCACATGCCAGATCCCACTCAACTAAGAGAAAACATGACATAGGCTCAAAAACATAGATGACAGATGTTACAAGGGCTATCCTAGTTCTCTTTTGGTAACGAGAACCTCTGAGACAAGAGCCTCAGAGGTCCTCCTACGTATTACTTCCTATCCAGAGTCCCTTTCTCTCTGAGTGATATCATGAGCTCCTTGCAAATTCTGACCCCCTCCCTGGCTGGAAGGAGTGATGGAACCTGAAAAGTGTGGCATTTTATTGTCCCTGGAATTGGATCTATTATCTTTTCTTTCCTCCGTCTTTCATTTTCATTCTACTCATGCATTTGCCCCAGATGAGCAGGTACGCTTTTCAGGTCTGGGGATTAATGCCTTCCCATTTTAGATCGAAACCCTGCCATTGGGTCGGCTAAAAAGCTGCATAAGGAATCTGTCAGATTTATCCCATGGAAGTCTAGGGCAGGTATTCACGTCCTTTTAGGAAAAGTGAGTTTACAGGGTAGTGACCAAACCTCTGAGTCTTAAAGAGAGCAAAGCAAAGAAGTTGACATTAGATCTTTCAGCAAACCGTGAAGATTCTCTGCCAGTAGGTGACTAGACACTAGAAAGAGCCTAATGGATGAGTTGAGAAAGAAAACAGCATGCGTCAAAATTGCTAATGTGTTCATTACATGCATGCGTGTGCTTTGCTGTATAAAGTTATTGACGTCCAGCCCCACGAGACCATCACTGTCCACTTAGCCTGACTTCTCTCACACCACCTCCTCTCGCCTTCCCTGCAGCTTCATTTTTCATTTCCTATTCCTCAAGACCTATCCCTTGAAGAAAGGAAGCAAAGAATAGTGGAAAAATTCACATCCATAAAAGGGTTTCTAAGGACAGGAGCCTGGCCAGGCTGCCTGAGTTGTCACATTGCAGAGTACACAGAATACCTGATTGAGTCCAACGAGCGTGGTGATGGTTACACACACTCACTTTGCCTGACCAAATCATTTCATTAAAAATTCTTAAGCTGTAGACACAAAAGTGCATTTTCAAATACATCGATGGCAATACAGAAGTAGATTGTAATTCATTTGTGTGCACTCATAATACCACACACCTCCCCAGATAAGATGCATTTTTTTCCTGGGTGTTCACTGTAATATGCTACAATAGGAATAAAAATACCCAGTAAAGCTTAGAATGATGTCATTTTTATATATTAGTTTCATTTTTCAATGCCTCAAAGAAGGTACATTAAGATCATCGTCCATTACCTGAGTGATAGTGCTGTCAGTCCCATACTTTATATACAGTACAAATTCATTATCAGTTAATATTGATTTAGCACCCAAAGCGTTCTAGATACTACACAGAGTCTATAAAGTACAAGCCTTTAGTCACCGCTGTGTGCAGTTTCTCTTCTGACTGCCGAGAATTAGTCTCCTATTTTATTCAACAAATATTTGTTTGGTGCCTGCTCTGTGCCACAGTTCAGAGCAAAACAGACAGGACCTCGGGGCTGAGAGAGTGCACAGCCTCCCAGTCTAGTAACAACGTCAGACACCAAACCAATAATCACTGAAATTAGTCCTAAATTATAGTTGTGACAGAGACACAAAGGTGAGTGTGGGGCACGGCAGGGAGTCTGAAAAAAAAAAAAAAGGACCTCACTCAGGCTGGGATTAGGGGAGTCCTTCCCAAAGACTGGTTTCTTTGAATGGTTTCACCCATTTGCGTGGCACTTATTTGAATGTGTCAAGTCTTGTGCTGGGTTCAAGAAGATAAGAAGGCGAGTAAGACAACATTTGTATTCTCAGGGAACTCCACACTCTCAGATGAAAGGGATGAAAGCAAATAATTGCAGACTTTTATCATATCACTTCATTATGCTTTGCTATGAAAGACACTATGCTGGCATGCCTCCTGGAAAGAGGAACGGAATGGAAGCCACACAGAGGAGTAAACCAGCTGGATCTTAGAAGGTGAGTCGATAACACGGCAGTACATACCGCAGGAAGCTCTCTCTTACCAAGCTAAAGTCAAGAAGCATGCCCGATCATAAGGCGCATCATCAAAGGAGCAGAAGATGTAAAGGGAGGTTAGTGTTTTGACTGCACGGTGAGCTACCTAGGACAAGAAATGAAATGGCTCCTTCTTGCAAGTCAAGTCATGCTAACACTGCACTGTGGCGCCCTAGCTTCCTCCTCCCTCTTTCGACTCTGTTTGCAGGGAAGAGGCTTTCACAGTTCCATGGTGTAGGATGCGGAAAGCACCCATAAGGAAAGATGGAAAAGCCATTCTGTCAGTCCACCGAAAAGCTGGTGCTGACCGAGCCATGACAGCGCTGCCTGCCAAACCAGAGGATCTATTTGAGTATTGGCCAAGGAGCACAGACATGGAGTTCCCATATATCAACCCTCTGTGTTGGCTTTGGTGGGGTTGATGTGGACAAAGCAGCCCACAACTTAAGAGCTGAAGTCAAGTCAGTCATTGCGCTGCCTCTATATTGTCCCAACAATGACTTGTGAGTGGTTTTGCACTGAAATAGTCTTGAGGAGGTTGCACTCGGTAGGCTCTAATTTTATAGTGAGGGTAACGAAGGTCCCAGAGAAGGGAGCTGATTTACTCTGTTTCCTAGCACGTGGAAACAGGGATGGGACCACAGTCTACCGCCCAGCTGCATTGACCGCCATGGGACCTAGTTCCCCTTCCATCTCCCTGTAGGACCCTGCACATGTTAAATGCCAGAGGTGAAGACTTTGACCTCTAGAGAGGAGAGCCCACCTGGGGCCTAAGCAGGACTTAGTCACCACTGCCACCTGGAGTAATCTTCACATTTCCACTCTTTGAGCCCCAATACATGTAAGAGCTAAACAAAAGCCCTGTGTTCATCAACCATGCACAGCTTCAAGACAGAGTGTCTGGGCTTTTCCTTCAACCAGATTACGGCTCCCAAATCTCTCCTGTAGAGAAACCTGGAACTCTACAGACATTGTGGCTCCCATCTCTGCACATGGGAGAGGGCACAATCTGTTTTCCAGGAGTGACTGATGGCCTTAAGAACTTACCTGTTGTAGACCAGAAAATGAGCCACAGACAGAATCAGTTCTACACTGATTTTCTACTGGGAATGTTTAAAGCGAGATGTTGTCCCTAACGGAAGGGTTAGAGGAATGTGCATTGTTTAATGGGTTTCTTATGAAGATTAAATGAGTTGGTGCGTAGTAGGCATGGAACACACAGCAGTGGCTAGCACAAAAATGACCCCTTGACGTGTTCGAGTGTGTGGTTGTAAACCAGCCACTGTTGGCACCGGGCTGCCTCCGTGGTGTTGGGGGTGGGGCACAGGGGTAAGAGCTGCCTGTGACCCAGGAATGCATGTGAAGAAACTGAGACAGCCATGGCCTTTTTTCTCTAAAGCAAACACATGAACTCAGCAGGTCCCTGACCACGGGTGTCCACAGTGGGAGGTGGTGCTGAGTGACTTCTGT
The DNA here is from genome assembly GCF_001604975.1 of Cebus imitator. Lineage (NCBI taxonomy): Eukaryota > Metazoa > Chordata > Mammalia > Primates > Cebidae > Cebus > Cebus imitator. The sequence continues at coordinate 5,119,645 of NW_016107335.1, read as the reverse complement.
AATGAAGCAGAGGTTCCCAGGCCACTGTGGGGTTTGGTGGTTGACAATTCATCCCAAGTCCAGGCCTGGGTCCCATAGCCATGCAATGGGCCACTGGCAGGACACTGCTGGAAAGAGAGGGCCCCACAGACTCCATCACTGGGGCGACCTTTGGTATAAAAGGAAGGAGAAAAGCAGAACTATAAGGTGGCTGTGTTCATCCACAGCAACCTCAGTCATCTCTTGGCTTCTGCAGTCCATGCTGCAGCTCTGGGTCTTTTTCAGAAAACATGAATTCAGGGGACAAGATTTTAAAACTCCATTGACCATAGAGCTGAAGACTTATCAGGTTGCAGTTCCAATAAAAAAGGATAAGTTTTACTGGAGTTTCTGCATGGATAATCGGAGGAGTTTTCAGAACATGCTAGATAAGAATCAGCCTCTCTTGCTCTTCTCTCCCTCTCTCTGTTTCTGTATTTTTCTCTCTCCCTTCCCAGCCACTTCCCCAGAAAAGTTCAGTTTCCATAAGCACTTGGAGCTGTGTATTTTACCTGCGGGTTGGACGGGGTGGGAAGAAAAGGGTAGCAAGCCAAGCACCTCTGAAGCATATTCGCAATGGAAACTTAAATCTTCTTTGAAAAGACGCTGGGCAGAGAGAATAGCGGATGAGCTGTCCCACTGTGGAATGGTGCCCGAGGAATTGCTGTTCTCCACCTCCATTCAGTTTAGCAACACCATTGTGCATGTTTCCATTAAAAAGAGGAACAAAACATTTATGTACTCATTCAATCCACCACTGCCTTTTTATCACGCATCTTCTGTGTGCCAGGCACCACCCATGTCTGGCATCCTGCCGGTGGTCATCTTCCCAGGGCTGGATTTTACATCTCCTCTCCTTGTGACTTACAAGAATTTGCATTTACACTGCACGCTTCACCTGTTGTTTGAAGCCCAAAGCCACCTTGAGGGGGAATAAAGCCTCTTCATGACACCCCTGATGAAATGTAAATGCCAGTTCCCTGTGAGATCTTGGGAGTGTGGACAGGTGGCCCTCAGGGGCATTGGCTGGAATTTGATCCTTTGATGAATGCTGCATATTTTAGGAATGGACAGAGGAGCTTCCCAAGGTGGAGAGGTGGTCACTGATGAGGAGAAAACAAGGCAGGATGGGAGGCAGGAGGCAGGAGGCCAGCCTCTGAAATCAATTGTCCCAGCTAAAACATGTAGTGTCAGGAGGTAGCTGTGCTTTGGGTGCTCAGATATACACCTAAGTTCGTCTCTGTGGCTGTTCTTGACAGGGTGGGCTGTGTCTTCTGCAGTGGGCACAGGAAGGTAGGATCCCTGGGCTGCCTGTGAGTCTGCCCCACGCTCCGCTCAGGAGAGCTCGTTATGAGATGGCTGGCTGTGGTTGCTTGCTATCCCACCTCTTCCCTGCCACCTCATCAGCACATTTACCTGTCGCCTGCTTATTTAAACACGCAGTCCAGGAATCACAGTGAGTGCCATACTGACTGTGGAATGCCCCTGCTCAGGGAAGTCCTTCACAAATTCTCAGCGAGGACTTCTCTCTGATGCGGGGCTGGCCTGATGCTACATGGTCAGCCGGCCCCTGTGAGACCCTGGTGTTATTTGAACACCTCTACGCTTTCCCTGGATTTGCCTTTCCATTCCCTTTTTGACCATTCTGACTTTGTAAGAGCCTTGTTCCTCTGGAAACACAAACATACCCCTAATAAGGTTTTATTTTAAAAGTGTTTAAAAAGGACTCAGAGGCAATGATTTTATCAACCAGAGAACTAAATACAAAAGCCTGAAGATCCAAAGGAATGAATCTCTATCTCTCTTTTTTTTTTGAGACAGAGTCTAACTCTGTCACCCAGGCTGGAGTGCAGTCTCGGCTCACTGTAACCTCTGCCTCCCAGGTACAAGCGATTTTCCTACCTCAGCTTCCTGAGTAACCGGGATTACAGGCACTCGCTACCACGACCAGCTAATTTGTAAGTTTTTTAGTAGAGACAGGGTTTCATCATGTTGGCCAAGCTGGTCTTGAATGCCTGACCTTGTGATCTGCTTGTCTTGGCCTCTCAAAGTGCTGGGATTACAGGCATGAGTCACCACACCCAGCCAGGAATAAATCTCTAATGGCCAGTTCACAACAGTATGTGGCAGCTAGGGAGAAGTTTTCAGGCAAAGAGATCTTCCCTTGCCTCTCAAATTCTGGAAGTAAACATCTGTTTTTTGTAATCAACAAAATGTGTTATATGTCCAAAAGAGTGACTTGTCTTGGAAATTGCAGACATCAGATCAATTCAGCACATGAGTCCTGTAACAGGGCCCCTAAAGGGCTTCCATTCCAAATTCCATCAAATCATGCAGAATCTTCTTTTTTTGGTCCTTCTCCATTTGCTCAGCGGTGTTTCCTCCAAGTAGGGAGGGCAGGGCTGGTAAGCTTCGTCCACATATCCTTTGACACACTCTGGCTTCAGGTAGTGATTTCCTTTCTAATGACATGCCTCTGTTTTCATTCCCTTTCCAGTGTCAATCTCAGTGGCAAACGCCCCCAGGAAGCCACACACTCGGCTCCATTCAGCTCCAGCCGTGGTGTGAATGAACAAGGAAGTGAGAAGAGTTTTTCATCACTTATTGCCAGAAAAATGTGTCTGCCAGCTTCAGTGTTTATAAAAAGCAATTTTGCCTCCCCCTAAGCTAGCAGTGTTTAATAAACATGTAATAGAGAATGTAGCTTTAATATTTAAGCATCTCAATGCCCCGAGTCTGAGCGATGCCCTGCTGCATTTTTTCTGCTAAAGAGAATTTAAAAGAATGATGAGATCCAGCCCCCCTGCCTGAAACAAAGGCAGTTCCAGTGGCGTCTGCAGGGTTCACACTTTCCTCTCCTTCCCTCTCTCCTCAGATAGCTGCTCCACGGTTTCCCCACTTAGGCAAATGAGCATCTGCTGTGTACATGGAAATCGGTCCAAGTAACACAATAGAGGCGGCTGCTCCTGGTGTGTGAAATCATCCCCCGAATTATCAATTGAAGGAAGATTGTGTCGTAAAGCCCGGGTGGCACCAGCCCCCTTACCACCCTCCTTCCAGCACAGCCGGGGCTCGGTCTGTCTGGCCACGTATTTGGCACCCAGTGCATGCCCTGAGCCACCCTCAGCTAAGGGGTGTGTGCGTGGGTGTGCGTTTGTGCGGGTGTGCGTGTGTGTTCTCCACCACCACTGGAGTGAGTTCCTTTTTGGCAGTTTGAACACATACTCAGCTGAGCCGTGTGCTTGGACTTGTAGCTGGATGAAGGAGGAAGGTGATGGGGCCCTGCTGGGTCACGTGATGTTGCAGCGGTGTTATGGAGGATGGTGGGGTGGAGACGTTGGGGGGACAGTGGGGGTGGGAAGGCAGCGAGAAGAGTCTGTTGGGGACCTCAGTGGTGACTTCTCAGCCGCCTTCCTTGAAGGGGTGGCCTTCTTCTTCCAGGGATGGCCAGTCTTGCTATGATGTGGACTAGGAGGGTAGTGACAGCACACAAGGGGGAGGCCTCACAGCACACAGGGCCTTGCAGGCCATAACTAGGAATGACCATCAGTTTCTTGTTTTTCTTTTTTTGAGATAGAATCTCGCTCTGTGGCCCAGGCTGGAGTGCAGTGGCACAATCTCCGCTCACTGCAACCTTCGCCTCCCTAGTTCAAGCGATGCTCCCGTCTCAGCCTCCCAAGTAGCTGGGATTATAGGCAGGCAACACTGCACCTGGCTGATTTTTGTATTTTTGGTAGAGACAGGGCTTCACCATGTTGCCCAGGCTGGTCTTGAACTCCTGACCTCAGTTTCTTGTTTTTGAAAGATACTCAGGTTGAGGCTGCAGACACAGGAACCATCTTTCTGTTCCTTGAACAAACCAAGCTGCTTTTTTTGCCTCAAACACTTTTCACTCTCTGTTCCTGCTGCTGAGAGCACCACTGTGCCTTGCCCTGCCCAGGATGTGTTCTTTCCCACAGGTGTCAGCTTAGGGTAACTGCCTCGGGAGGGTCTTCCCGGCAGACTGCAGGCTCTGAAGGGCCAGCCACCCCTGCGTACACGCACACTGTGAATGAGTTCTGACCCTGCTGGTGCCAACAACTGCCACTCTGTACCTTCTTTTGGAATGCTGCCTGGCTTAGAATGATCTCGTTTCTGTTTACTTGTTGATTAAGCATCTGCTTTCTTCTCTTTTTGTAATTTTTGTGAGAAGATAGGCCTGTCTCCCTACATTTTCCCTTGACCCAAGTTCCAAGCCATGCGCTGTACAGAGCATGCTACCAGATTAATATATTTCTAATGGAAGCCAGAAGCTGGGAGTCCGATCAGAAGGGGAACTGAGGTATCACAGAGCAGGAAGCATGGCTGCTTGGACTAAATAGAGGCAGTGGAGATGGAGTGACGAGGATGGATGTGTTTTGAGAGGAAATGAATGACTCATGAGATTAGAGTTGGGAAGTTAGAAAGATAGAGGAAAGGGTCTCTAGAGATCACCCCGGACAAGAATGAGAGGCACAGGGCTGGCGGTGGAAGCCCTTGGAGGCACAGAAGGGCGTTCATCCTGCTTCTCTCCTGTTCATCGTAATTCTTCTCTGAACATATGAGTGAAGGTCTTGTGCAGATAAAATTGCCAAATTTTATGTTTCTCAGAAGCACTTTTGTGAGTTGGAAAGTGTGAAGGAAACAGCCCAGGTGTTAAGGGAGAATCTGGGACCCAGCAGCTTCAGGGGCTTCCTGTGGCCTTGGGTTGTCCTTGTCCTCGTCCAGCCTGCATGCCCTGTTGATTGAGTACAGACTTTCCCCAAATCTTTGTTTCTGGTGATGTGGAACATGATTGATTTCGAATCCGTTGATCAAATGCCTAAGTGGAGCGCGTTGTAACGTATGTGGCCACCTTCTAAGGGATCATGGGAAAGATGTGGAAGGATTCCCAGAGCAGCCATGTGTTCATCTTCATCGAGGCCGCGGCCTCGTCCGTCAGAGGCAGACATGAGGGGAATAGCTCGGAGCGGAAAACACGGAGTACAGTTGTTACCAGACAGGGTCCCATCCGGGCCTGAAGAGAAGGTCCTTGGACCTCACGCAAGAAAGAATTCGGGGCAAGTCCATAGAGTAAAGTGAAACTTGATTAGAGAAGTAAAGAAACAAGACCAGGCACGGTGGCTCACGCCTGTAATCCCAGCACTTTGGGAAGCTGGGGTGGGTGGATCACCTGAGGTCAGGAGTTTGAGACCAGCCTGGCCAACATGGAGAAACCCTGTCTCTACTAAAAATACAAAAATTAGCCAGGCGTGGTGGTGCATGCCTGTAATTCCAGCAACTTGAGAGGCTGAGGCAGGAGAATCACTTGAACCTGGGAGGCAGAGGTTTCCGTGAGCCAAGATCGCACCATTACACGCCAGCCTGGGCAATAAGAGTGAAACTCCGTCTCAAAAAAAAAAAAAAAAAAAAGGCGAAAGAAACAAAAGAATGGCCACTCCATAGGCAGAGCAGTGCCATGGGCTGTTCATTTGAGGATACATGTAGTTATTTCTGGGTCATATGCTAGACACGGGGTGGATTATTCATGAGTTTTCCATGACAGAGGCAGACATTTCCTGGAACTGAGCATTTCTCCCCTTTTCGGACCACATAGGGTAACTTCTGGAAGTTGGCATGGCATTTGTAAACTGTCATGGCACTGGTAGGAGTGTCTTTCAGCATGCAAATGTATTATGATTAGCGTATAGCGAGCAGTGAGGATGGTCGGGGTCACTTTCATTGCCGTCTTGGTTTTGGTGGGTTTTAGATGGCTTTGTTACCATATCCCATTTTATCAGCAGGATCTTTGTGAAAACTTGTATCTTGTGCTGACCTCCTGTCTCATCCTGTGACTAAGAGCACCCAACTTCCTGGGAATGCAGCCCAGTAGGTCTCAGCCGTGTTTTACCCCTAATCAAGATGGAGTCACTGTGGCTCAAATGCCTCTGATATAGCTGAGTGTCAAATACAATAGCAGTCTGGATAAGTGTGAAGTGACTGATATGGACGGTCACACCAAGTGGAGAGGACTTTCTGGAAGTGGTGATACATTGACTGTAAATACAATTTGGCCATGGCAGAAAGAGATGGAGAATTTTAGGCAGAGAGAGGGAGCCATTTGGGCAAGTGTGAAGACAGGCCTGGCCGTGGAGCAGTTTCACTTTTCCTGACTAAAATGCTTATTTCCAAGCTGCGAAGGAGCAGATCCAGAGCCAAGGCAGCTAATGCCGCTGTAAGCTGGTTTCAGTCCCATCCTTGCCGATGGTGTGATATTCTTGAGGCCATCGGGGATGATTCACAAGGGCAGGCAGCGATTCCCTTTCACAGAAGCAGTTTAAAGATAAAATGTCTTATACTGCCTTTGAGCCAAAAGAATCCATTGAAAGTCACCAACGTACTTCCATTTATTTATTTTATTGCATTTTAGGTTTTGAGGTACATGTGAAGAACATGCAAGATTGTTGCATAGGTACACACGTGGCAGTGTGATTTGCTGCCTTCCTCCCCATCACCTACATCTGGCATCTCTCCACTTGCTATCTCTCCCCG
>NW_016107335.1:5110836-5112293 GCF_001604975.1 Cebus imitator | reverse complement strand
TTTCCCCCCAACTGACCCCAGTGTGTAGTGCTCCCCTCCCTGTGTCCATGTGTTCTCATTGTTCAACACCCGCCTATGAGTGAGAACATGCGGTGTTTGATCTTCTGCTCTTCTGTCACTTTGCTGAGAATGGACAGTGTGGCGATTCCTCAAGGACCTAGAAATAGAAATTCCATTTGACCCAGCAATCCCATTACTGGGTATATATCCAAAGCATTATAAATCATTCTACTATAAGGACGCGTGCACATGAATGCTCATTGCAGCACTGTTTACAATAGCAAAGACCTGGAACCAACCCAAATGCCCATCGATGATAGACTGGACAAGGAAAATGTGGCACATCTGCAACGTACTTCACTAGCAGTAGAAGCATCCCATTTGGTGGATGATGCCTGTCAAAGCAGGAACACTCACTGCATTACTTTCCTGGAGCTGCCATAACCAGGCACCTAGACCTGGCAACTTTAACAGCAGGAAGCTACTGGTTCACAGCCCTGGAGGGTGCAGATCTGAAGTCAGGGTGTCAGCTGGGCTCATTTCCAGGGCTGTGACAGAGGGTCTGTCTCAGGCTTCTCTTCTCTGCTTGTGGCTGGCTGTCTTTGTGTTCACACAGCATTCTGCTTTGCAGAGGAGGAAAGAAAAAATTTACCTCTACCTTCTTAGGTTCTCCAGTGGGGCCCTATAAAGTAGACCAGCAAAAAAAATAGCAAGAGAAAAATAGACAAATTTACTTAATAAGTCCCATGTGACACAGAAATCCTCCTAAGGCAGTGGAGACCTGAAGAGACGGTGAAGCCTGAGAGCTCTCTGCGCTAGACTGGATGAGAGGGGCATGTTGTGGGGAAGCATGGCAGGACAAGGCAAGTGAGCAGAGGGCGGTTGGTGGGACCTGCAGCAAGGCCTGTGTGCTCAGCATCTTCCTGGCTCTCTTTGTCTTTGGAAGTGGAGATGCCCCTTCCAGTGGGGCATTCGGAGGGTGCCGCTCACAGGAGGGTCCTACGACCTTCTTCTGGGGAGGTGGGGAAGGCCAACAGTCCTTCCTGCACCTACCATTTCTCAAATGCTTCCAGCTTATACTATTCAGTATGCCAAGGTACCATCTTCGTGGTAGTGTGTCCTGAATCCCACCAGCCTCTGTACAAGTCTGTGTCCACACTCCCCCTCTCATAAAGACACTGGCATGTGGGATCAGAGCCATGCCAGTGACCTCATGGTATGCCTCTAGAAAAAACCTATCTCCAAATAAGCTCATATGCTGAGGTACTGGGTGTTAGAACATCAGCATATGAATTTGAAGGGACACAATTCAACTCATAAAATTGCCTTTTTTTTTTTTTTTTTAAATAAGCTGCTATTCCGTTTTAAAAAATAGGTTAAGTCCATTACTGTGGCCATATTGCTTTCTGTCATGAGCAGGTGGCGTTTCTATAGTCCAGGGATGACAAAGGAAGAGC
>NW_016107335.1:5099082-5110176 GCF_001604975.1 Cebus imitator | reverse complement strand
AAAAAAAAAAAAAAAAAAAAAAAAAAAAAAAAAAAAAAAAAAAAAAAAAAAAAAAAAGAAAAGAAAAGAAAAAGAAATGATAGTTGATTGTATATGATGATGCATGGAGACTTTTATCATAAATTCTAGACATATTACAGGAAAACCAGCAAGCCCACACCAGTGCCCATGTAAGTCAGGAATCATGCTGGATTCTGGCCTTCACCCTGTCAATAACCAGTTTCCAGGCTTTGAGAAAACCACTTTGAAATAGGAGTGTTATTATTGAGATAGATATATGTGGCCTAGAGAGATTTTCTTCTCTACCTTCCTCACTGGATTTTTAGGATCAGATGAGAACAAAATATGTGGACTTATTGGGGAGGAAGGCAGCACATCACACTGCCGTGTGTGTCCCTATGCAATAATCTTGCATGTTCTTCACATGTACCCCAAAACCTAAAATGCAATAAAATAGAAAATGGGCAAAATATAATACAAGTTAAACAAAGGTCCCACTTACGTGGGAATAAAATATGTGGACTTATTAAAAATGTGGAACAAAATATGTGGACTTATTTAAAAAATGGACAAAATATAATACAAGTTAAACAAAGGTCTCACTTACCTCGACAATGTAGACTGCCTTGCCTTCAAAACCCCCTCCCTGAGAACAAAACTGCTTTAACCTATAAAAGGAGGAACTTTATTTCCTTCAAGCAGTAATCAAGACCGTCCCATGAGATATTAAGCAGGTATGAAATAAACAGGCACAGTTATTTTTGTTTTTGTTTTTGTTTTTAAGATGGAGTCGCTCTGTCGCCAGGCTGGAGTGCAGTGGCGCAGTCTCGGCTCACTGCAGCCTCTGCCTGCTGGGCACAGTTAAAGATGACTGAGGAAGTTATTCTGATTCACATCTAGGGAGTAACAGTACTTCAAGCAAAGTTGGGAGAGAATATGAAACACAAGACGTGTGGTCTTTCAAGGCTCATGGTTAAGTTTTCTGTGGTTTTTAAGATAAAAGCAAAATGTGTGTACATATATGTGTATATATATGTATATATGTGTATATATGTATGTGTATATATGTATATATGTACGTATGTATATGTGTGTATATATATGTATATATGTGTGTATATATATGTGTGTGTGTATATATATAAAACAAAACAATATACAGTTGAATGTGTTCCAAAATCATTAGTTTGTTTATGGCATGGTGTGGTCCTGGGACCCCTCCTCCAGGCAGCTGGGGTGGTCTGTGCCCGGAACATGGTCATGAGCCATGCCACAGTGGAGTGAGTTTTGCCTGCTGTTGCTCACACTGATGGATGTCTGAAAATGCAGCTAAGTGCAGCCACAGAGATTCACTCTAAGAGCACAGGATCCTTGACTTTGAGGAGGAGATGTGGCAGTAGTGCCTGGTAGCATGGCTCCGTGGTGGTCCATTGTCCCTGACGCTTCTTCCGTGACAGACCGCGCCGAGCCCAGCCCTCAGTTCCTTGCAGCTGAGTCCCTTCCTATCCAATCTGGGCAATGCTTCTGTTATGACTCCATCAGGGGCTTGCGTGGTGTGGAGAAGGATGGCTCCAAATCCCGCTAGGTTTTCATGCTTCGTGCCTCTTAGCACAGGTATTTGCAGGTAAAAGGAAAAGGTGGGTAGGGTAGACTGTCAAAGGGAATCATGAACTTGGTTTGTGCCTCTTCAAAACAACTGAGCAAGCTGATTTTCACTCACCTAAACAGGGAAACGTTCTGTAACTTAAGCTCTGGACTGTAACACCCCAAACTGCATAAGTCCCTGATGAAGTTTATTTTCCTCTAATCATTTGGAAGAACCGAGTTTACTGTGTGCAGCTGCAAGGGGCAAACAGGCATTGGCAAGTTGAACATAGAAAATTCCTCCGTGCACGAAAGGCAGGCTTGCTTCTCTGTAACAACTGTTGCTAGCTAAAGCTAATGGGAACTACGTGGTGTGAATAAACTAAGCACCCCTTGAAAGGTTGAAACAGGGTCTGGACGGTGACTACCTACTCTAGGGAATTCCGGCACTGGTTAGAGGACGAGCTGGATTCATCTAGTCAGCACATCTCTAATGTTTTCCTATCTTGAGCCAGCATTGAGTAGATTTGGTATAAGAATGAAAGGGGATGAGTCTGTGTCCTTCGTAGGGACATGGATGAATCTGGAAACCATCATTCTCAGCAAACTGACACAAGAGAAGAAAACCAAACACCGCATGTCCTGACTCATAGGTGGGTGTTGAACAATGAGAACACATGGACACAGAGAGGGGAGTATCACACACTGGGGTCAGTTGGTGGGGGGCTAGGGAAGGTACAGCAAGGGGGACGGGGGGAAGGGGTAACGGGGAGAAATACCAGATATAAGTGATCGAGGCAGCAAACCACCTTGTCATGTATGTACCTATGCAACAATCCTGCATGATCTGCACATGTACCCCAGAACCTAAAGTATAATAAAAAAAAAAAAGAGAGAGAAAAAGAAAATAATGAAAGGAAACATATTCCAGTGGGGAAACAGGTAGGGCAAGAACACTTACTATAAAAATCAGCACACAGAGGGATCATTAGGCTCAGCCTCAGGTGGAACAGGTGCCTACTGGAAGCAGCTCCTCAGTTTACCTGGGGACAGGGTAGGAAAGGTTTCAAGGGACAGGAGGCATTGTGGCTCATGGTTTGAATAGGAGTTTGTCAGGTAGACATGGTAGGAAGGGAGTCCTGGCAGCGACGGCGGCGTGCATGGAAATAACAAGGCCCAGGAGAGCCACTGAAGCTTAACTGGATGTTATGTGTCAGAAGAGAGGAGGTAGACCTGGACTAGGAATTGGAAGCCTGGCTGCGAAGATCCTTATACGTCACGTGCGGGCATTTTGTAGGTGATGGGGAGCCATGAAATAAATCTCAGCAGGGGACTGCCATGGTCACATTTGCTTGTTGGAAATATGTTTGCAGGTGGAGAACAGTCTGGTGAGAAATGGGGGTGGAGAAAGAAGTGGAATTGAGAGGTAAGACCACAGCCCAGGAAGGAATGCCTGAAGTGGAAATAAGGAAAAGATATGGCAGCCCCTTGGGTGGTCGACTCAGACGGACCGTAGCATTGCTTGCAGAGAGGGGAGTCGGGAGAAAATAAGTCTCCTGTTTCTTACTATGCCAGTTGGGTGGATGCTGACCTCCTTCAAGGGAAATAGGAAGGAGCAGAGGGCAGAGAAGATGGAAATGCAGACTTGGACACATACAATGGCAAGGAACACATGGGTGGCACAGGCAGTAAAGAGTTGGCTGTCTAAGTCTGGAGCAAAGAGAGAGGTCAAACCTGAAGATCAAGTTGGGGGTCTCCCGTGTCTCGTGGAATGCAGTTCACACAGGTGTGCGTGTGGTGCCCTAGGGAGAGAAACCGGATGGAGCTCGGGGAGCAGTCACCACTTAGGTGAGCGGAGAGGCTCCCCTCAGACAGCTGGCGGCAGAGGGAAACCATGAGACTTGAGAAGCGATAGAAGGGAATGCACTGAGGGGAACATTTCAAATAAGAGGGAAGAAATAAAAAAAAAACAGGGGTCAAAGAAAGCCCAAAGTTGCCCGTTGTCTGTCCACTGCACTCTGGTGGCCCTGGCGAGAGCCGCTCCACAGAGAAATGAGCAGTGAAAATCAGAGTGCCGGGGCTGAGAAGTGTATCGGAGGTTAACAGGTTAACAACATCTGGGGAAGTGAGCGTGGATTACACGCAAAGCGCACAGTTGCTCACCCTAGCACAGGTGCAGCTGACGCAAGGCAACAGGGAGAACGAGGGAGAGGGTCTGACCTGCTCCTGTTTCAGGCCAGATTCCTAATGGGTTAGAAGTGCTTTGAGATCAGCCAGGCAGGAGGGGATGAGATACACATATTGCGGAAGGAAATGCCATGAGGCTAAGGACTGAGCTTCGTTCTTTCCCATTTTGTCACCTAATATGTCACCCTCCTCAATGTGAGTGACCCAGGCCTCAGGGACTCTCTGTCTCTGTCTGAATCCCTCTGCCTGACAGTCTCCACTGATGTGCTGCTGCTGCTGCTGCTGCTGAATGTGCAAATAGCTGATGAGCCTTGCCATCGAGGAATTTACAGGCACAGTGAGAGTATTTTATTTTATTTTTTTTATTTTTGGATGCTATCCTAAACATTCCCACACCAAGCATAAGACGTTTTATTGCTTTCTCCCCCCACTCCCTGCCTTGGAATATGATAATCAGAAAATATTGAGCAGGCATGGTGGCTCATGCCTGTAATCCCAGCACTTTGGGAAGCTGAGGCAGGCAGATCACCTGAGGTCAGGAGTTCGAGACCAGTCTAGCCAACCACCCTGTCTCTACTAAAAATACAAAAATTAGCTGGGCATGGTGGTGCATGCCTGTAGTCCCAGCTACTCAGGAGGCTGAGGCAGGAGAATCACTTAACCTGGGAGGCGGAGGTTGCGGTGAGCTGAGATTGTGCTACTGCACTACAGCCTGGGTGACAGAGCAAGACTCCATCTCAAAAAAAAAGAAAAGAAACTAGATGCATCTCATTAACCAACTGAGCAACGCTGTCACCATGGGAAGCTTGTCCTTGTGGATTGTGGTAGAATGTATTCCTCTTAAATACAAGCCCCAGCTCCTGTTAGCCTTTGTGTCAAGAACAGTGTTTTAATGCTTAGTATATGCTCAATTAATGCTACATCAAAAGCAATTTTCTACCATTTCTGTTATTTCAACATAGCTGCCATTCATGTGCACCCTGCAAACACATTGTGAAATAAACATTTTCATTCCCATTTCATAGAGGATTAAACTAAGGTTCAGAAAGATTAAGGAACTGTTTCAAAGTCATATAGGCTGTTGATATATCACTTATGCCATTAGGTAAATCTCATTGAGATTCAAATCCAGATTTTGATTCTATCAAGTAAATGGAAATCAAAGAAAGTGTTTTATTATTTTGTTTCCTTGAGGGAATTCCAGAAAGGAGGGAAATTTTATTTTCCAAATTAAGACTGTGATGAGCACAGCTTATTACAGACCATCGCCCCCCCACAGGGGGTGAAATGTGGAGAACCAAGGTTTCATGAGCATCTTTGGATGAGAATCTTGACTCCTTTCAGCAGAGAAAGGACTTTCTGAAAGGCTTATTTATTCCTTTGCTACATTCCATTCTTATCTTATTAATAGTTTATAAGTCTCAGCTAAATCTCTAGGTCATAATAAATCACATCCTTCACTATGAGAACCTGAGATGGGAACAAGCATTCAGTTATAACAATTTATAGCAAATGCTTAAAATTGGTATACCCACAATCTTTCAAAGTCCTGTCAAATATAGGAGTCAGTCAGATACAGTTTGAAAAGGCTTACCATAGAAAGCTCTAAATCTTTGCATAGTCAAGCATATCTTAATCCAGGAGAAAATTATTTTTGTAAACCTTTCCTAGAAGAATTTTGCATCCTGTATTACAATCTTATAATGTGGCAGAGGGAAGGTGGGAGGAAGGGAGATAAACGCCTATGTTTATCTCCAGCCTGCAGCAGTGAAATGAGATAGTTCACAATGTATTCCTTGAAAACCACTGAAAATAAATATCAATACTACCATTATCTTTTTTAAAAATGCAGTAGTCTTTCCCACTTCTCAAATCATTTTTTTAAATCTTCCTTTAAATTTCCAGAGTGTCCTCATATCTAGTTTTCATTTTTTTCCTTAACACCACAAGAATTAAATAAGGGTTGGTATTATCATCGCCATTTATAGATAAGGAAACGGAAGGCAAAGAAGTTGGGTGATGTGCCTAAGATCGCACAGCTATTTAGAGACGGAACTAAGGAAATGACACAGATCTCCAAGCATTTCTGTACATTTTTTCTAAGTAAAATATGTTTAATTCCTTCCCCACTAACCCTCAAGATACCGAGTGCTCTCTGTGGAATTCATGCGTGAATTGCTGTGGTTCAGAGAAATATGATACGCAGGAGAGAGACCAGACCAGCCCCATCTGTGTGCTCACTGCATGGGCGTGGGCAAGTTGGTGATTTTTCAGTACCCCAGTTTCCTCCTCTCTAAAATGATAGAGCTGGAAAGGAAATGGTAAATCACCTGATGTCCTTGATTAAACTCTGACTGTGAGGTTTTTTGGCTATACTATTATGTCAGAGAGCATTCTCTAGAGAAAAGGAACCAACAGGATGTGTGTGTGTAGACACATACACAGACACACACAAAGGAACAGGTTATATGTGAGTGTGTGTGTGTGTCTACAGGCACACACACAAAGACATTTATTGCAAGGAATTTGCTCACATGATTGTGGGGCTGGCAAGTCTGAAATCTGGAGGGCAGCTGGGCATGCAGGCAACCCAGGCAGGTTTTCTGTGTTACAGTCTTGAGACAGAATTCCTTCCTTCCTGGAAGTCCTCGGTTTTTGCTCTTAAGGCCTTCAGCGAATCAGGGGAAGCCCATGTATATTCTAGAGAGTAATCTCCTTCACTTAAATGTCAACTAATCACAAATCTTCATCACGTCTATAATATACCTTCACTAGAACACCTAGACTAGGGTTTGACCAAACAGCTGGGCACCACACCATGGCCCAGCCAAGTTGACATATAAAATTAGCCATTACAAGAAAATGTCTCTGGACTGTAATGTTTGTCTGTAAAGTGTAACTATCACAACTATTATATGTGTTTCTTTGGACAAAATATATATTAGTTGAATAGTAAACTATGACCAAAGATATTTAGTATTAAATAACTTTCTTGAAAGTCAAATTGCAGAATTAAAATTTCAAATAATTTTAGTGTGTCTACCCGTAATTATCTGCTGATTCTTATACTTTACATTTGAAGGACTCTAAGCTCCTGCATATACAGATATCCACAAGTTTTGGAGAAGGTTTACCACGTTAGCATATCATGAAAATGGAATCAAACTGTGAGGGTTAATTTTATGTGTCCACTTGGCTAGGCCATGGTGCCTTGATGTTTGCTCAAATATTAACCTGGGTGTTCTGTGACAGTATTTTTGGACGAGATATTAAGTTTACATCAGTGAGCTTCAAATAAAGCAGGTTACCCTCCATAATGTTGGATCATCCAATCAGTTGAAGGCCCGAAGAGAACAAAAGACTGACCTCCCAGTTAACAGAGAACTCTCTAGCAAGTGGCCTTTGGACTTGAACTGCAACTCTTTCCCAAGACTCCAACCTGTTAGTCTTTCCCATCCAATTTTGGACTAGCCCAGCCTCCACAATCGTGTGAACCAATATCTTAAATTTCTTCATCTCTCTAAATACGTATATCCTCTTGGTTCTGTTCTTTGAAGAATGCTGATTTGTGCATAAACAAGGCTAAAAACTCAATCCTTACTAGGGTTGAGAAGTTAAGAAAAATGAATGCAAGGTGTCAAAAGTGATAGTTGTGGGTTTGCAGCATTGGGCCACGTTGATATTTAAAAATCAAACTCTCGCCGGGCGCGGTGGCTCAAGCCTGTAATCCCAGCACTTTGGGAGGCCGAGGCGGGTGGATCACGAGGTCAAGAGATCGAGACCATCCTGGTCAACAAGGTGAAACCCCGTCTCTACCAAAAAAAATACAAAAATTAGCTGGGCATGGTGGCGCGTGCCTGTAGTCCCAGCTACTCGGGAGGCTGAGGCAGGAGAATTGCTTGAACCCAGGAGGCGGAGGTTGCGGTGAGCCGAGATCGCGCCATTGCACTCCAGCCTGGGTAACAAGAGTGAAACTCTGTCTCAAAAAAAAAATAAAAAATAAAAATCAAACTCTCTTCGGCTAGCCAGCCTTCTTCAGTCTTCAGCCTGACAGAATGACATCTCTGAATTTCAACAGATCTTCATCAAGTTCTGTCATAATATTGTTATACATAAGATGGAGGAAAATGCTCTGGGAGGTAAGACAACATGTTGTAAATTAATGTCAACATAGCGGGAAAGTCCTAGTGGGTTTTTAGGGACCTTTGTTCTTTATTGTGTTCTAGTGAACATTTGTATAGATGGCTTCATGGAGAAATAGAGTCTTCTTGGATAAACAAATCATCATTATAATCACCATCATCATCAATGAGTATAGGTGCTTAATATGGCCTGTTTTGTGCTTTATTTGTGGTACCTTATTTAAATTTTATAGTACTGATAATTGTTAGAATAGGCGTTATTGTTGTTATTAATTAATTAGTTTGAGGTGGCGTCTCCCTCTGTCATTCAGGCTGGAGTGCAGTGGCATGACCTCGGCTCACTGCAGCCTCTGCATCTTGGGTTCAAGCAGTTCTCCTGCCTCAGCTGCCCAAGTAGCTGGGAATATAGGCATCTGCCACCATGGCTGGATAATTTTTATATCTTTAGTAGAGATGGGATTTTGCCATGTTGGCCAGGCTGGTCTTGAACTCCTGCGCTCAGGTGATCCACCTTGGCCTCCCAAAGGGCTGGGATTACAGGCATGAGCCACTGCACCTGGCCAGTGATTATTTTAGAATTAAAAATTTGAAACACAGAAGATGTTAACTTGGGAAAGGTCACACAAGTGGTAAATGGAAGAGCAGGGATTTGAACTCAGGAGTACAATTTCAGAGTCTACATTCTTAACCCATGTGCACTCTCAGATATAGCGACTGAATCAGAGGACAATATAAAGAAGGAGGAAGTAGTGATTGTCTGGAATGAGAGATGCAGCCCTTCATCCCATCCTGCCGGGATTCCTTTGGATTGTGGTCCTATAAATGTGGCATGAGAAGCAGATGGCTGCTCATTACCGCCCCGGGCCCGGTTCACACCTGCAAAAGTACAGGATGGAGCAGACGCTGACCAAGAGTCATGTGACCAAGCCGGGGTAGACCCAACATGACCTGGTGTAGGAGAAGTCGATGAACACCTTGGCTGCATCATCAGGGAAGCAAGACTTAGATGTGTGCAGGTGGGGTCCCTGGTCCAGTCTGTGCTGCTCAGTCCCCACCTGCAGGGGTGCCCAGTGCAGAATCACCATTCAGAAGGGAGACAAGGCAGAAGGTGGGGGATGGACATGGGTGCTGTTTGAGGAAGGCCTGAAAGAACTGGTAGTATTTGCTCCAGAACAGAGAATGAAACCCAGGGCTGGGGATGGGAGGTAGACAAGCATGATAATGGCATCTCAGCTCACAGAGCATAGAAAGCCCAGGTGACGGGTCTTCCTCTTAGCTGTGCAGCAAGTTCATGGCATGACCGAAGGGGTGGCCACCATCTCAAATAGCTTCCCCAGGTGGGTGCCTGTCTCCCAGGACGTGTGTCCTCAAGATTCCACGATGCTCATTCTGGCACATTTTTCAGCAGGACCCAAAAGATTGGGCTATCTTCAGCTGCTTCAGAGGGTCAGTCTTTTGCAAGTCTTTCTTACTTTCAGCCTGTCATTGAGCAGATTTCTTAAGTGGAACCCATCATGGGAGCTTCTTTCTTCTGTCTCAGCCAATCCCAGCCTCAGCACACACTGCCACACTTTCAGAAAGATAAATACAGAAAAAAAAAATAGTTATCTGTATTTATCTTTCACTACTTCTAAAAGCACCTTCATTATGTAACACCATTGCTGTCTGGAAAGGCCATTATCTGAAATCTGTTCGTTCTCAGCAGCTCCTTAAACACTGACTTTGGAAGCAAGGCTCTTAGGATTTTTAGAGTGTTAAAAAAAAAAATCCCCAAACTCAGATATGTTCTTCGTTCTAAATTCTGACAAACAACAAATTATAAGAAAGAAGACTTTGGAAAGCTGTGTTTGTAAATTCTTCTTTCTATTATTTCTAAATGGGATCAATTACCTGAGGAGAGATGAGTCCCCACCACTGGTGGTATTCTACCAGAGACACAAGCAAAAAATGGAAAGTTAAAGTCTAATAACCCAAGTGTAAGAGGCAGAAAAACAGGAAATGGCGTGGATGTGGTGTTCAGGGTACTGAGGTGTCAGAAGAATCCGGACAGAATGTGAGGGAGGTATGTGAAGAGTTCAAGGATGTAACCTGCTGTTGCTTTCTGAACCCCTCCCTCCTCACTACCCAGTCAGGAGACTGTCTGCTGAATTTGTCTACAAACAGAATACAACGCACCGTGGTGCCCTTCGTACGGATGAGAGCAAGTCGGATTGGGGGAGGTGAAATGAGCCTTCTCCAGCCTCTCAGACTCAGACTTTCAGAGTTTTTGAAAAAACCTAAGTTAGCCCACTTCCTGGTCACATAGGACTTGGAGCAGTATAGCTGATGGGACCTTTTATTCATACAAGATGCACACTCCTCAGATTACAGCAAGTGAGGGTGAGGAGGAGGCCAGAACACGAGAAAGGACTTGGTTTATTTCACGTCATGAGTTTATGAAAGTACCAGCCAACCTTGAAAATTCCTGGCCTGGAATCCAGCGGGGTTATTCATCCTGCTCTCCACTCACTCTGTTTTCTAATGTTTGGAAATAAAAAAATCAGAGCTCTCTCATTAACATTCTCATTCCTGTTTCATCTGAAGCAGTGTGTTACTTTCTGAACAAGTTTACATGTCCTTTGGCTAATAATTGTGGAGAAGACCTATGACTCACTGTCATTAGGGTAGACTAGCTGTCCTAGCAAAATTGGCCAGGTGTGATGTGATGGCTCACGCCTGTAATCCCAGCACTTGGGGAGACCGAGGTGGGTGGATCACCTGAGGTCAGGAGTTCGAGACCAGCCTAGCCAACATGGTAAAACCCCCTCTCTACTAAAAATACAAAGACTAGCCAGACATGGTGGTGGGCGCCTGTAATCCCAGATACTAAGGAGGCTGAGGCAGGGGACTCACTTGAACCCAGGAGGCGGAGGTTGCAGTGAGCTGAGATTGCACCACTGCACTCCAGCCTGGGCAACGAAATGAGACTCCATCTTAAAAACAAACAAACAAAAAAACAAAGCAAGTAAATAGATCACAAAATAGACAATGGCTTGAACACAGTAATTGCTTATGTTTTCCTGTGTAAGAGGTTAGTGAGGCAGGGGCAGGGCTGGAGGGGTGCTGCACTCGAAAGTGGGCTCTGTCATCTTAACTGTGTTTTTCTTTTTCTTTCTTTCTTTCTTTTTTTTTTTTTTTTTTT
>NW_016107335.1:5095514-5098997 GCF_001604975.1 Cebus imitator | reverse complement strand
CCGCCTCAGCCTCCTGAGTAGCTGGGACTACAGATGCACACCACCACGCCCAGCTAATTTTTGTATTTTTAGTAGAGACGGGGATTCGCCGTGTTGGTCAGGATGGTCTTGATCTCTTGACCTCGTGATCCACCCACCTTGTACTCCCAAAGTGCTGGGATTACAGGCTTGAGCCTCCGCGCCTGGCTCTTCATTGTTTTTCTAACGTTGTCCTGAAGGATTGCCTCATTCCCTCCACCCGAGCAGGTAGAGAACAGGAAGGACCCCCCGCAGGAGCTGTTGCGACTCCAGTATATATCCCATTCTCTTGGGCAGAGCTCAATCATGTGACCATGCCCAGCTACAAGGCAGGGTGGGAATGTAGACCGACTAGGTGGGTGAACCAGGGAGAAGGAGGAGACCCCGCCCGAGCCCCAGCTGTGTTTGCAGGTCGAGTCAAGAGCTGAGGGTTTTGCATATACTGGGTACAAAGATTCCCCTTGAGTCTGCAGCCTGATTTCTTTTGAAACTCTAGAATCATCGGATGGGGGCTGCGTCCCCGGCACAGCCCTTTCATCACTGCCCCGCTGCTGGGGATGGAGGACAGCAGGAACAGACACTAAAACAGAATCAGCTCTCTTGGCTCCATTCCCTCGAAAGCCCATTGCTATTTCTCCCTGAACATCTGGCCTGTTTCTGGGGTGTGTATAGAGAGGCCCTCTGTTCCATCAGGGCCTCTGCTCAGCACCTGCAAACATGGACATTAAAAAAAAAGCCCTCCAGAGCTGCTTGGCAAGCGCTTGGAACACAATCTGCTCAGTATGCACCTTCCCACACCCCCTGCTTGTAGTAATAATCTTTACCTGCTTGGCAGAGTGCGCTGTTGAGGGGCTACATGACTTCACCTGCTGAGATGAGTTCAGAGATTCTCTAATGAGAGGCATTTGGTGGCAAAAATTAATTATGGCAGATTTCAAAGGCAGGCCAAGAACCTGGCCTCCTCTCCATTCCCATCCGATGCTGCTCGTCACTAAGGGAAAGAGAATGACAATAAGCCGTGATTTTGTTTTTTTCTGTTGTATAAATGGCAAGGAAGGCTGGGGCTTCTGTCTTCAGTGCCACAGGATCTTCCTGCAGTGCCTCTTTTCCTGGCACATAGTGTGCTCGTTACTAATGGGTCCTAAATGAACCCCAGGTGTCCTGCAGCTCAACTGTCGGTTGAAACTTGCTTGCTCAGTAAGTATGGAATCCCCCCTAGGGTCATTCTATTTTGGGGGAACTCAAATTAGGAGTCTCCTAATTGCATTCTGAGGAGAAGGATATGATTTCTTGAGATACTCAAAGAGACGTTCCCTGCAGGTGTTTCAGGTGGAAAGCCAAATTGTGAACTTTTTCTTGTTCAGCTGCTCCATCAGCACCACCTGCACTTTTATGTTATGGACATGGCTTTGCTCCTCAAACCTCATGAACCCACCTCTGCTAGCCTGCAGCTCTTCTGCTGCAGCTTCCTGGTTTTTCTCAGCCTCCGTAGAACTGAAGAGAGTTAGGGCCTTGCTCCGGATTAGGCTCTGTCTCAAGGGAATGTGGTGGCTGGCTTCATCTTCTATCCAGACCACTCAAAGTTCTTTCATATCAGCAATAAGGCTGCTTTGCTTTCTTAACATTCGTGTGCTCACTGGAGTAGCACTTTTAATTTCCTTCAAGAACTTTGCCTCTGCACCCACAACTTGGCTGACTGTTTAGCACAAGAGGCCTAGCTTTCAGCCTGCCTCACTCAGCGTAATCACTGCTAATTTTTTATTCAAAGTAGCAGATGTGTCACTCTTCCTGTCCCTTTGACACTTTGAAGCTATTGTTGGTTTGCTAGCTGGCCTGAGTTCAGTATCCGCGTTGGTTTTTGAAAAAAAATAAAAAACCATTTGGAGCCAAATCTAGCAAATGAGATGTATGATCAAACTCTAATCACTTAGCTACCTGACATCATAAAGTAAAAGTTGATGAAGTTTGGGGTACCTGTGGTAGTTTTCTTAAAATGAGACAGCAGTGAGGTTTGCCCCTGGCTGACTCTTGCTTTCATGAAAGGTTCTCTGCAGCATGCGATGCTGTTTTCTAACATTTTCCCTGCAGGAGAACCTCTTTCAAAAGTCAGTCCTCTCCAGTTCACTTTCTAGTGCACATAATTTTATAATTCAAAGGCCTCGTTTTAGCTTGGCAAAAACAAATTGGTCACATTCTTCATAGCCACACCCCAGGTGAGCCAGGAAAAATGCTTGTAGGAAAAATCTGTAGGAATGTGCTCTTCACGTTTCTGCAAAAGATTAGGGATGGCTGATGTGTGAGGCAAAGTGAAAGGTGGAAAGAGTAAGTGATACTGAACTTCATTTTTTCACAGAAAATACAGTATTTCCTTCACTGAGCTCCCTGATCATCTGCTGGACCCCAGCCCAGCTCAGCTCAGCAGCCTGTATGTGTGTGCATGCACATACACATATGTGTGTGCACATGCATATGTGTGCATGTGGTATGCATGTATGTGTGTACATGTGTGTGAGCATGTGTGTGCATGTGTGTCTGCGTGTGTGGTGTGCGTGCATGTGTGTGAATATGAGTGTGTGTGCATGTGGGCATGCATGGGTTCATGTGCACATGGGTGTGTGGGTGTGCATGTGTATGTTTGATTTCTCCAGGTGCCTTGGTACTGTGCAGGGACACTGAGTTTATGACACCCCTGATGTGTCACTGGGTGATCTAGGATTATATCATTGCCTGAGGACATGAGTACCTTCTCCTTTACTGTCCCCTCAGGGAAAAGCCCAGTGTTCCACAGATGACTGTCCAAAGGGAGGACTGTTCTCCAGCCTTCCTAAAGGCCCATTTGTGGGGGAGGGTGGCTGCGCTTCTGACATGAGGTAGCTGGAAAGACACGCCCAGCTCTGAGTTTCCATATGTGTGATTATTCCTAACACCTTCTCTCATGACTATTAGGCTTTGAAAATTGCTCTCAGCTATTTCTAAGAAGTTTCAGAATAAAAACAGATGATCTGGGAAGGCGAGGGGAGTGATGCCCTGCCACTGCTAAGAACAATGGTGTTTGACATTTATTTAGGTCTCTCATCGTGGTTCAGACATGAACCCCCTAGCCAGGCCGAATCTGTGGCAGGAATCCACAAGCTGTGAGTTCAGACCTCATGCCAGCTGCCTGAGCTCTGTGAGAAGTTGGTACATGGTTCATGTCCTTTTTTTCTCTCACCCTTTTTTTTTTTTTTTTTTTGACCACGGTCGGTCTTTTGTGCAGACAGAGTGGGCAGAGGCACAGACAGTGTGATTCCAGGTTTATGGAAAACACTGTCTTCAAACAGCTTCCCTCGATGCTGTCTGTGAGTCCATCTGTGACCTGCTGCCGCAGAGATCCCCAGACTTTTTGGCACCAGGGACTGGTTTCATGGAAGACAGTTTTTCCATGGGCCGGGGAGTGGGATGGGGTGGGATGGTGTCAGAATGATT
>NW_016107335.1:5093747-5095429 GCF_001604975.1 Cebus imitator | reverse complement strand
TTTTTCTCTCACCCTTTTTTTTTTTTTTTTTTTTTTTTGAGACAGAGTTTTGCTCCGTTGCCAGGCTGGAGTGCAGTGGCATGATCTCAGCTCACTTCAACCTTTACCTCCCAGGTTCAAGTGATTCTTCTGCCTCAGCCTCCCAGTAGCTGGGACTACACGTGTGCATCACCACACCCAGCTAATTTTTGTATTTTTAGTAGAGACGGGGTTTCACCATGTTGGTCAGGATGGTCTTGATCTCTTGACCTCGTCATCTACCTTGGCCTTGGCCTCCCAAAGTGCTGGAATTACAGGCGTGAGCCGCTGCACCCAGCCCTATTTCTTATTCTTATTACCTTGTAATATATAATGAAACAACCATACAACCCACCGTAATACAGAATCAGTGGGAGCCCTGGGCTTGTTTTCCTGCAACTAGACAGACCCATCTGGGGGTGATGGGAGACAGTTGCAGGTCATCAGGCATTAGATTCTCACAAGGAGCATGCAACCTAGATCCCTCACATGCGCAGCTCACGATAGGGTTTGCACCCCTATGAGGATCTAATGCCACAGCTGATCTGACTGGAGGCAGAGCTCAGGCAATAATCGAGTGATGGGGAGAAGCTGTAAGTACAGATGAAGCCATCGTCCATGGCTTGGGGGTTGGGAACCCTTGTGCTAGAGCACACGCACAGCCATTGTGTGTCCCATCTTGTGGCTGATTTGTTTACTGTAAGAGCACAAACTACACTGCAGAGAAGAGTGGATCTGAGAGGAAAGAAATGATGGCAGCACCCCATTGCTGGGAAATGCTGTCCTGGCATGCCAGAGGCAGGATAAAGGCAGCAGGAATGCTTCTCCAGAAAATGTTATCATAAAAGAGCCCGATCGGATGACTAGGTCTCCGAAAGGAAAGTGCTGGAAGAGGTGTGAGGTGCCGGGAGGTAATAGTTTTGAAGACTAGCCCTGTGAAGCAGTGTTCCTTTTTAATCCAGTGGCCTATTTTAAATCCTTATCTTATTTGATGTTGTCTGCAGAATCTGATGCTAATGACTACTTCTTCCATTTTGAAGCTCATTTCTTCCTTTGTTCCCGTGACAATAGCCTTCCTTACCTTCTCTGCAATGTTTTCGAATTCTCTTCTTTTGTGCTTCTCATCCTTGGACTGAACTTTAAATTTTGCTGTTTCTGGCTAGCTAACATCATATGGTCGCTGTGGGATATATGTTGTGTACTCCTGGTGTCACATGCCCCCACCGTCGTGCCATACAGTGGTCCCAACCCTTTATGTGAGCTGGGTTTTTATTTTGGAACTTGCTAACAAACGTTTCTAGATGAAGCCCCACAGTGACCCCATGTTCAGGAAGTAAACCTGTCAGGAAGTCATCATTCGCCCCTCCAAACGTGCGCACGTGTCTTTATAATAGAATGATTTATGGTCCTTTGGTATTAAAGGTATTAATAAATACCTTTATATTTATTAATATAAATATTAAGACAACCTCCGAAGCACTATCATTGTTTCAAGGAATATACCATTTGGAAAAGTAGAGAGTGAGAGTAAAAGGGAAGCTAATGTGAGGTAGAAGAGAAGGTGAGGCAGTGGCTCAAGCCTGTAATCCCAGCACTTTGGGAGGCCGAGGCGGGTGGATCACGAGGTCAAGAGATCGAGACCATCCTGGTCAACATGGTAAAAC
>NW_016107335.1:5064288-5093437 GCF_001604975.1 Cebus imitator | reverse complement strand
CCGCACTCATCGAGAGCTTTGCCGCCCCTCGGCTTCCCAAGCACCTGCCACGTGCAGGGCACCGTGGGGGCTTTCGTGCAGGAGATTCTCCCCTCGTCTTGTTCCTTCATAGCAAGAGCAAGGAGGTGTCAAAGTAAAAGGACTGTGAAAGCCCAGAGAAGGTGCCTGGGTTGCCTCACTGGTATTTAATGTCTCTTTGGGTGGCTGGAGAAAAATGTCCCACTTCATGAAGCCACCATCTGACACAGGGCACCCAGGTACTCCTTCCTTTAAAGCAGGGGTCCCCATCCCCTGGGCTGTGGACCTGGATAGGTCTACAGCCTGTTAGGAACAGGACTGCACAGTAGGTGTGCAGCAGGCGAGTGAGCATGACCGCCTGAGCCCTGCCTCCCGTCACATCAGGGGAGGCATTAGGTTCTTGCAGGAGCAGGAACCCTATTGTGAATTGTGCCTTTGAGGGTTCTAGGTTACACATTTCTTATGAGAATCTAATACCTAAAGGTCTGAGATGGAATGGTTTCATCCGAAGCCACCCCAACCTGGCGTCCCATCCATGGACAAGCTGTCTTCCACAAAACCGATCTCTGGTGCCAAAAAGTTTGGGGACGCTGCTATAAAGCAGGTATGGTCCTTGAGGCCTGGCTGAGCCCTCGTAGCAGTAGCAGAGGTGACTGATTAGGACTTAACGTGAGGTCGTCTACCGCTTCCTGAACTTGTACTGACTTTCAGGTCTTCATTTATTTATTTATTTATTTTTGAGATGGAGCCTCACTCTGTCACCCAGGCTGGAGTGCAGTGACATGATCTCGGCTCACTGCAACCTCTGCCTCCTGGGTTCAAGCAATTCTCCTGCCTCAGCCTCCCAAGTAGCTGGAATTACAGGCGCCCACCACCACACCTGGCTAATTTTTATATTTTTAGTAGAGACAGGGTTTCACCATGTTGGCTAGGCTGGTCTCAAACTCCTGACTTCAGGTGAGCCACCCGCCTCGGCCTCCCAGAGCCCTGGTATTACAGGCGTGAGCCACCTCACCTGACCTGACTTTCAGATCTTCAAAGTTTATCTGTTTGAGCGTTGTGGAAATGTAATGAATTTTCCGGTAAACGTATGCCTCATTCATCTCTTGTTGGTGTTTCTGCAAACACCACAGGTTCTGGAGACGATACCGCCTAGTGTCTCCCAGCAGCTCCGGCCATCTACCTGGGCACAGCAGGGCTCCGTGAAGGCGTGTTCCTGGGGTGCCCGTGTTTCCACCCTGGGATCCAGGAGGCCTGGCTCCAAACTCCAAGTCTGCACCAACTACCTGTGAGATGTAGGGGCATGACAGCCGCTCAGAGGTCTCAGCGTCCTCACGTAGATTCCAGGAACAGTAGGCTGGCTGGGCCACCAGCGCCAACATCACATGGCAATGTCTTCATCATGACAGGGCGTCGTGTCTGTGAGATGCCTGGCAAGAATCTGTAGCAGGTTGTGTGGGAGCGGGCTTGGCTCTGATGCTCCACATTCTTCTCAGTGGCTTCTTTCTTTTTTATGGAAAGAGTTCAGACTTCGGTTAATCGTGACAAGCCTATGAATAATTTCTGCACTATTAGCTTCCTCATGTAGTACAGTGCTTTATCTGTCAGCCAGAGTTTCCTTGCTGTGTAACTATGGCTCTTATCCAGTGTATCTCATAATATTTATTTTCTGAAATAATCTAGGGCATATACTTGCTCATGCTTTTGTTAGTTCACATTTGAGAATGGGCTGCCAGTTTGCAGTCTTGATAACACTGTGGCATCTCTGCATCTGCCTCTCAGCTGCATCTACTATTTCAATGTTTGGTTGTTTCTCCAGCTTCCCCTTGTAAACCATCCTGGTCCCTCCCTAGGCCATGCTCTGCACGGCCACTGAGCATGAAGCCGAGGCTCCTGAAGATAGATTCTCATAAGGAGCGTGCAACCTGGATTCCTCGCATGTGTAATTCACAAGAGGGTTCATGCTTCTGTGAGAATCTAATGCCACCCCTGGTGCAACAGGAGGTGGGGCTCAGGTGGTCATGCTCACTGGCCTGCTGTGCACCTACTGTGCAGCCCTGTTCTTAACAGGCTGCAGACCCATCCTGGTCCACAGGCCAGGGTGTGGGGACCCCTGCTTTATAGGAAGGAGCACACCTCTGAGATCCTACACGGACAGAGGTGTAAATAGCTTAGTTCCATCGGTCTGTTGAAAACAACACCATTCTCCCATGCACCATTTCTATAATCTTTTTGTTACTCAGTGATAACAGAACCTGTAGCTGCTCTGTTAACCTGGAAACGGGCTTGTTTTGTACAAAATAATTACCCGCTTTCAGAGTGGGCGAGTGTTAATTTCATTTTTCGATGACACAAACTTGATGATGATTAAGTTCCCTGCGGAAGAAGTCATACTAGAAAGACTGTTACATTTTTGGACCCTTGAGGTTGGCTGGAACTCTAAAGGTTGATGTGAAGAATCTTTGTAAAAGGAATTGCCTTGATGTAGTGACAGAAGGGATGTGGAAGGGGAAGGAGAGGGTGGAACCGAAGACAAATCATAAAAGGGTTCTCTCTGTTGGTGCTGAAAAGCTTCTCAGTTGTTGGAGAATCGTTCCTGTCATAAGCTAATTGATTAGATTGAAAAACACACATATAGGGGGCTCTGACCTGAACTATAGCTGACTAAATTGCCAGTTGCTTTGTGTGTTTGTGCGTGTGTTCATGTGTGTGTAAACGGGCCTGGTGTTTGTGATACAGTCACTTCTTCCATAAGATTTTTGAGAGAAAACATGCATCCTCACCCTCCCAGGGGCGGCAGCAGCTCTCAGTGGTGAGAGAGAGAAGGCAGTCTTCCTTCCCCCCTTCTCCCTCTGCTGTCTCCCCAGCCCTTTACCTCCCACCTTGGCCCCTTCTCCAGGGCATCTTCCTCACCTCCTGCCCAAGAGAAGGAAGTAATTAAACAGGCTGTTCTGTGTTGTCTTTTTAGGGATGTGAGACTTGTAAAAAAAAAAAAGAACTCTATTGGCCAGGCACGGTGGCTCATGCCTGAAATCCCAGCACTTTGGGAGACTGCGACAGGCAGAACACTTGAGCCCAGGAATTCAAATCCAGCCCAAGCAACATGGAAAAGTCCCATCTCTACCAAAAATAGAAAACTTAGCTGAGCTTAGTGTCCTGTGCCTGTAGTCCCAGCTACGTGGGAGGCTGCGGTGGGAAGATCACCGTGCCCGTGGAGGGCGAGGCTGCAGTGAGCCCTGAGTGTGCCAACAGCACTTCAGCCGAGCAACAGAGCAAAACCTGGTCTCAAAAACAAACACACACAGAAGATGAAAAGAAATCTCTAGGTCAGAAGCAGACGCTAACGAGATCCAGTATTCACAGGCGAGGGGAAATGTGAGCGTGTGATCAGGATCCATTCTGTGTGCGTGGCACTGCCCATCCTGTGCCGGGGCTGCTGGTGGCTTTGGGTTTGTATTTACATTTGCAGTTGGGTTCGTATTCCAGGTCCAGAGCATTTTCCCATCCCTGATAAGCCCAGCATGTTGTGTGACTTAGCTCTCAGTTTCTCTGAAGGAGATGGCCTTGCAGTTTGAACTCCAGGAGCTCCTAGGAACCACTGTGGGAAAGAGGCCAGAGCCTGAATAAGGAGCATCTAACTTCTGCTTGACAGGCCAGCAGCTTGCAGTGCAGGACTTACAGCAACTCAGAAGAATTACCCAGCCTTCCTTGTACTGACTGGGGAGGGGAGAGCTGATTCCTTGTCACGTCGTTGCTGACCTCTGGAGTATCCCCCTGGCTCATTGAACACAGGGCTGTTCTTCAGCTGTTACAAAGCTTGTGTCCAGCCTAATGTCGTGTTTCTCTCTGATTTCCTGTTGCAAGCGTGAGAGCTGCCTGTGACACACTGTTGGTGGTGCTTCATGGAATTTGTCCTGAGTGCATGTGCAAGAGTTTCAGTTCTCTTTCACAAACTATTAATGAGCTCATGTCTAGTGTTGCTAGAGTTTGGGAAAATATTAATTTAAAGATAGAGGACACTGAGAAAAACAGCTGAGTTAGTGAGACCTTTCTGTAAAGGATATGATTTCATTCTTTTTTTGTGGCTGTATAGTATTCCATTGTGTATATGTACCACGTTTTCTTTATCCATTTCATTGTTTGTGGGCACCTGGGTTGATTCCATGCTTTTGCTATTGTGAATAGTGCTGCAAGGGACAGAAGGATACACATATCCTTTGGTAGAATTATTTATTTTCCTTTGGATATATATCCAGTAGTGGGATTGCTGGGTCAAATGGTATTTCAGGAGTTAGTTCTTTGAGAAATCTCCAGCCTGCTCTTCACAGTGGCTGGGATTAATGTACATTCCCACTGACAGTGTATGAGCTTTGCTCTATAGTCTCAACAGCATTTGTTTTTATTTGACTTTTAAACAAAAGCCATCCTGTTGGTAGGAGATGATATTTCATTGTGTGTGAAATGGTATCTCATTGTGGTTTTGATTTGCATTTCTCTGATGATAAGTGATGTTCAGCATTTTTTCATATGTTTGTTGGCTGCTCCTATGTCTCCTTTTGAGATGTGTCTGTTTATAGTCTTTGCCCATTTTTTAATGTGGTTATTTGTTTTTTGCTAGTTTATTTGTTTAAGTTCCTTATAGATTCTGGATATTAGACCTTTTGGGAAAAATTTACATTTTTAAAGCGTACAATTTTTTTTGGCTTTTAGTATATTCTCAGAGTTGTGCACCCTATATCGTGACCTAAACTTAGGATAGTTTTATCACCTCAAAAGAGAAACTTCAAGCCTATTAGCTGTTACTCACCATCCACTCTATCCCCTAGCCCCTGGAAACCACTATTCTTCTTTTAGTTTCTATGAATTTTCCTTTTCTGGACATTTCATATAAATGGAATCATACACTGTGTCATCTTTTGTGACTGGCTTCTTTCACACAGCATGATGTTTTCAAGGTTCATTCATGGAGTAGCGTGTCAGTACTCCAATGCTTTTAATGACTGAGCCATCCCATTGGGGGCATATATCACATTTTGTTTATTGATCAATGGTGAACACTGGGGTTCCTTCCACTTTTTGGCTATTATGAGTGGTGCTGCGATGAATATTTGTGTACATGCTTCTGTGTGGACATGTCTTTGTTTCTCTTGGGTAGTTACTTAAGAGTGGAATTCCTGGGTCTTGTGGTAACTCGGTGTTTAACCTGATGAACTGGAGGGAGAGGGATGGTGCCTTGCCATGTTAGAATGACACAAATCTCTCCCAGTAGTGAGTATAGATCCCAAGCAGTATAGCTCCTGTCCTGGCTAAGATTCAGCCATTTTTTCTTGAATAAATATTTTTCAGATTTTTGTAAGCCTTTGGTTATTTTCCAGAGTCCTGAGGAGGTTGATTTTGACAATATTGTTCCAGCTGCTTTAACAGAAGAGGAGTTTTTTGGAGAGCCTTCCTCAGCTGATCCCACTGACATCAGGGTGCATTTGTACTTAGTTCAATAAGAGATATTGTGATAAAGTTCTTATTCTATTGCTTATTTTAAAAATTACTTTACTTGCTTTGAAGCTTTGATAGTGTTACTTGAACTTTGCTTCTAACAGATGCATCATGTTTCAGAGATCAACTCATTAAATTACATAATAGTCCCCAAAACTTTGACAGAAAGACACCTAATTCAGGATACCTTGGGGGCTGTGCTTTCCCCTACGATTGTTTTCCTTCATTGCACAGTAGTTCATATTCTACTTCTCTTCCTCTCTTTTTGAAATTTTTCTTTATTTATTTTTGGGTCATCTTTATTGAGGTATAGTATGCATTCATCAGTATACTCTAATTTAAAAGTACATTTTAATGAGCTTTGAAAAATGTGCAGTCATGTAAGCACAGTTATGATGCAAAACAATTTCATCATTAAAAACAGTTCCCCTCTATCGTTTTACAGTCAGTCCCGTCCTTCACACCCCAGCCCTTGGAAATCAGGGCTCTGCTCTCTAACAGTATGGTTAAGTCCTTCCTCGAATTTCATAATAACGGAATCATGGAGTACATATCAGTTGGATCTGGCCTCCTTCTTAGTATAGGACCTTCAAGATTCATCCATGCTGTTGCATGCTTATCAGTAGTTCAACTCTTTATTATTATTTAGAATCCCCTCATGAGGACTCAGTTTATTGATCCATTCAACGGTTGATGGGCATTTGGGTTGTTTCCTGTTCTTGGCTAATTTGAATAAAGCTGTGGACACTCACATTTAAGTAATTCTGTGAAAATTTTTATTCTTGTAGTAAAATATTTAGTAGAATTACTGGTCATATAAGTTTATGGTTTTTTAAAAATTTTTATTGCATTTTAGGTTTTGGGGTACATGTGAAGAACATGCAAGATTATTGCATAGGCACACACATAGCAGTGTGATTTGCTGCCTTCCTCCCCATCACCTCTATCTGGCATTTCTCCCCATGCTATCTCTC
Source organism: Cebus imitator (assembly GCF_001604975.1). Taxonomy (NCBI): domain Eukaryota; kingdom Metazoa; phylum Chordata; class Mammalia; order Primates; family Cebidae; genus Cebus; species Cebus imitator. The sequence goes on along the minus strand of NW_016107335.1, from coordinate 5,086,952 downwards.
CCCAACTCCCCACCCCCCACTGTCCCTCCCTCATTTCCCTTCAACAGACCCCAGTGTGTAGTGCTCCCCTCTCTGTGTCCATGTGTTCTCATTGTTCAACACTCGCGTATGAGTGAGAACATGCGGTGTTTGATTTTCTGCTCTTGTGTCAGTTTGCTGAGAATGATGGTTTCCAGGTTCATCCATGTCCCTACAAAGGACACGAACTCATTTATGTTTAATGTTAATAGAAACTGGCAGATTGTGACATATTTGTGCATTTATTTGCCACCTGTAACTTCACCCACAACAGGATCATGCAACTCCTTGACCAATTTATTACTGGACGTTGCCTTCATATTATTGAATTGTAACACCTCTAAATATATACTGTCAAATAAATATTTTGCGAATAGTTTATTCCAGAATGTGGCTTGCTCTCATTTCTTTAACAGCCTTCTTTTGAAGAGCAGAGTCTTTTAGTTTTCACCAAGTCTAATTAATCAAGATTTTTCTTTTATGATTTTGACTGTCACCCTCCATTTAAAGAAAGTTTTGTCTCAGCCAAGGTCATTATGCTTTATTTAGTTTGTTTCTATAAATTTTATAGTTTTAATTTACACCTTTACATCTATAATGTAGTTTATGGTAAATTTTGTAGATGGTACAAAGTAAAGGTCAGGGATCCTTTTTGCTGGTATGTGGATATTGTTTGTTCAGTATGTTATGTTGAAATGATGATTATCTCCACAGAGTTACTTTTGCTTGCACTTTTGTTGAAAAAGAATTTACTATTGATGGATGGGTAAGTTTCTGGACTCTCTTCTGTTCCATTGATCTATCTGACTACCTTTGCAAAGTTAATACACTGTCTTGATTACTATAATTTTAAAAGACTTAAAATCAGGTAGTTTAATTCCTCAGATTTTCTTCCTCTTTAAAATTGTTTTGGATATTCTAAATTATTCATATTTCAATATAAATTTTAGAATAAGCTTGCCAATTTCTATAGAAAATCCACCTGAAATATTAAGATTGCGTTAACTCCATACATCAATTTTGAGAAAATTGGCATGTTAGTAATGTTAAGTGTATTTACATGTAGATCTCTTTTTTTAGGTATTTTAAATTTTTCCAATATTACATATTTTTAAAGTTTATCACTTAGACTATATTTTTGATACTATTCAAAATGTGTTGTGAATTTTTAACTTTCTATTTCCAATTGTTAGTATACAGAAACATTATTTTTGTAAATTAACTTTTTATCCTACAAACTTGCTAAACTATTTCATTGAGTCTGTAGGTTTTCCATACATTTCTTAGGATGTTCTATGTAGCTGTTCATTTTATCTGTAAATCAAGCCAGTTCACTTGCTAATTTCTGATTTCTATCACTTTTATTTCCATTTCCTACCTTATTACACTGGCTAGCACTGCCAGTGCAATGATGACTAGGAGTGTGAGAAATTAAACCTCTGCCTGGTCCTTGATCTGAGGGGAAAAGTGTTCAGCATTCCACCATTCAGTGTAATGTTACTTGTCGGTTTCTCATACATATCTTTTGGCAGATTATGAGCGTTCCTGGGTTATGGAAAATGCCATACATTTCCTCTTAACACTTCTTTGAGTGCATTCTACAGATTTTGATACGTGATGATTCCATTTTTGCTCATTTGACACTCACATTTTTACACATTTTAAGTCTTCAGCTGAAGATCCCATAGGACTCTGCTGCACATCTGCAGAGCTCAGGTCTTCTGTGAAGCACCCTCTCTCCAACACCCTGCTCCATAACTTCTAACTTTACAGAACTCCTGGAACGCTGGGCTTTGTGTCCTCAGTTCATAAGGCCACCAGGTCTTATCTCAGTCTCTTTTCTTAGGCTGTGGTTTGGCAGCTTTCTCTAGGCAGTGAGCTAGGGCCCTGGTAAGCTCAGCTGTTTGTCTCCTCTCCTACAGATGACTCTTGTACTGCCTGTTGTCCAAAGTCTAAAACACATCATTCATGTATTTTTTCAATGTTCTCATTGTAGGAAGGAGAGTAAATCTAGTCCCTGCTATTCCTTTATGTCCAGAAGCAGAAGTCTATAAATTTACTATCACACTTATCTTGCGTCTATGATTTCATGAAGGAAGTGTGCATGAGAGAAACTCCCAGAGGTAGATGTGTTCTAGAAGGTGTGAAGGTCAGAAATGGCGAGCCCTGGGTGGAGCAAGCCCTGGGGAGATTGTGAGGCTGGGACCACCATTCTGGGGTTCATGGTTCTCCATCATCTCCCAGGTTGATCTAGGGAGGGTCTAGAAAAACACCGGTGCTATTTTGCCTAACACACACTAAGTCAGAATACCAGGCACCAGTGTTCTATTAAAGATACACCAGGGAAACTGATGTGAACTTGCTTGTACGAAGCATGGTGCCAGCTCCTCTCGGCAGATTCTGACATGTCTTGTGTGAGGTCACTGAGAAGGCTCTGAGATGCCTACCAAGATTGAAGTATTTGCAAACTGAAGCAATTTAGGCAGCTCACTCTAGTACTCCTGTTATCTATAGACAGGTTGAAATTCTTCTAAGGAACTGAGTGGCAGGAGGGTTTGACCTCACTTGGTGGTATAGTGGCAGTTGGGAAGTGCCCGTGGATATATGTTGGCCATGTTCAGAATTGTCAAAATTCAGGACAGGCACACCAGGCTCTAGTACTAGAAACTGCCAATTAAGCACACGGTAGCAACTTTGTAAATTGCAACTTTTTTTCTGGTATGCATTTGATCAGGTAATTTGTTATCTCTAAGCCTCAGTATTGTGTTCGTGTTGCTATGTGTAAAATAGTCTATTTCTGTTATCTTCCAAGATTTTGTGAAGCTCACCTAAAATGATCCATGTGAAGGCATTTAAGAATTTATTAAAAGAGAGGGAAGACTACAAATCTATTTAGTATGTTTTATGTCTTTAAATAAAATAATGTAATTTAGTCTAAAAGTGAGTTAGATGTAACAGTGTCTTCAGAAATTAGGTCTTGTGCAAATATGCATTGTTTTGGTTTGAGTTAGGCTTACTTTAATAAATAATTGAAAACTTATTAATACAAGTCTCAAAATTTTTAAAGTGAAAAGTGTGGAAAGAAAAAATGTACAATAAAATGGATATGTTTTTCTGCTTTATAGTTATGGACATTTTACATAAGCATTCATTCTTTAAGGCTCACTCTACTTGGCTTTTTTTCTCGCTTAAATAAACACTGACATTAGTCACATGCAGAATTAAGCATTGCAGCGGAATTTTGTGGTGTGGCGTGAGACACTCAGAGCTGATGGAAGTCTAGAAAGATTAAGCAGTTGCTCTGACCTGAATCAAGCAATTCTCTCCAAACATTCAGTAAAATGCAGCCAAGTAGACATAATCCAAAATGGACTATGTGGAGCTTCTGTGGGCAAGATTGGGATGTCCACGTAGTCCAGGAAAGAGTACCTTTAATGTTTTGCACTATTCATTTTTAATTTGGAAGCTGTAACCCTTGCCTTAATCTATGCACATTTGGTTTTAGAAGACAGGAGTTCTTGGAAAAAGGCTAGTGTCGCTTCGTTTCGGTAGTCTTATAAGTTTTACCCAATTAAGCCTTCGCTGTCCTGGTTAGTCCTGCACACAACCCTCAGGTGAGCCTGTCACAGGCAAGGCACCCAGAATGCGGACTCACCTATGCGGGTCCAATAATCTGGAAAGGATTGGGCACATTGGAGCCTGACCTGTCTTAAAAAAGCCTTTCTTGGCCGGGCACAGTGGCTCACACCTGTAATCCCAGCACTTTAGGAGATCGAGGCAGGTGGATCATGGGGTCAGGAGTTCAAGGCCAGCCTGGCCAATATGGTGAAACCCCATATCTACTAAAAATATCATAAATTACTGGGGTGTGGTGGTGCACACCTGTAGTCCCAGCTACCCAGGAGACTAAGGTAGGAGAATTGGGAGGTGGAGATTGCAATGAGCCAAGATCCAGCCTCTGTACTCCAGCCTGGATGACAGAATGAGACTGCATCTCAAAAAAAAAAAAAAAAAAAAAAAAAAAAAGGCTTTGTTTATGCAAATCCATGGACCTTTTCTGTCCAAGCAAAGCAGAAAGCCCTTGCTGGGCTTCTAAAAGGCAATGCAGGATTGTCTCCCTGACAGGGTGTCTCAGGGAGGCCGCCTGCACCTTGTATAATCACTTTCTCATAGACAGTGGGCGAATTCAGTGGTGTGGCGGATGCCCACCAAGTGGCCTTCATCTGGCACTGCAGTGGTAACTCTCTCGTTTCCCATGTGGAATTGCAACCATGGAGCTTCCCATTTTCAGAGGTTAAGTTCCTCAAGAATAAAATATTTTAAATGTGCTTATTTATTTGTCTGTGACCCCAAAAAAGAAGGGTTTGGGATAGATGACCTCTTTCAGATTTCACAGCCTACAATTCCTTTCCTGATTCGGAATCATATGTGCATGGGAATGTGTCAGTGTGCAGGAGAAAGGAGGGAACAGAAAAAGTGAAGTACAAACACAGGGTATTTCACTTAAAATAGACAAGAAAATCTTCCGCAATTCATCTTTCCTGTGGACTCTCTCCTGATGTCTCCAAGGCTCAGTGACTCTGGTGCCCTGCCCTGCAGGTCACTTGCAAAGTGCTTGAACATTCAGTCCTTCGTTTCCCATCCTGTCTCATTTCAGGGTCCGTTTGTTGACACTTGAAGTCAAGCGCTCTGTCATCAGAGAGATGCTGGTTTCAGGCAGTCAGCTATTTACCGTGCTGCACAATCTCTGCGCCCAGTTCAGCCAGAGAGAGCAGCCCTGAGTGCAGCAAACCAGAGCCGAGCCCGCAGCAGGACTCAACTCACTTGTCACTCTGGAGTACTTTTCTGGCTGGAAATGAAGCTAATTCTTCCTAATGCACTGGCTTCTTCAACCATGTCCAAGCCAGGCCTCATATTTGGCTAAGGCTTCGAATCCTGTTTCAGGGAATCCAATTCAATTAATCCAGTGTTCCTCTTTATTTAGCAAATACTTAATACCTACTACGTGCCAGCCAGAATAGTAGGGACTGGAGTACCCATGAGACACAAATCTAGGTACACAATGGGAATCTTAAATTTGCCAGAACAGGGGAATTTGGGTATATATTTATGTAAAGAAAATGTAGTGGAAGAAATATCAAATGGAGAAAAGCAGGAATCCTTAGTTTAAAAAAATATATTTCACTTATGAAAGGAGTCTTCTGTGAAACCACCCCTAGGTAGAAGCCCTGGGGATAGATGGTTAGAAAGAGGACCCCCAACACACACAAAACCCCACAAAGTGTCTGGGAACTTGAGCCTACAGAAAACTTTCTAGACTCCCTATTAGAGAAATTTTACCAAAATGGTTATCTTTCAGGAAAGTGGGGATTATTTTGCCCGGAGGCCTTGCAAGTTTCAGAGCAAGTCTCCTTGTTAGGGGTCTACAGGGAATTAAGATAGCTTGAACCAAGAGAGAAAACTATGGTATATATTTTTTAAAAATACTGCAATGAGAGTTCTATTTTTTTTTTTTACTTAGTTAAGTAAGTCGTATCTAAAACTTCCCTGTAAGACCTTGGTCAAAATAAGAATTTTATTACTTTGGCTTAATATCAAAATGGTAAAACATGAACTGAAAGTCACGATAATAATTTTCTTTACATCTTAATTGCGAACCCTGCAAGAAGAACAAGAACATGACAAAAGCAACATGGCATAGACATTGAATAGAGACTTTGAAGTCAAAAAGCTTGAAATCTAATTATGGCTCTGGCCCTCACTCAATGTGCAGTCAGAGGCAACTTACACAACCTATCTTAGCCTCAGTCTTTCCATATGTAGGATGGGGATGGTAATATCTACTTCCCATGGCTCTTATTATTATAATTAAATGACTGGAAAGTTGAAAAGCTCTTTAGCAAGTGCCCAGCATGTAGAAAATGCTCAGTAAATTTCAGTTACTATCACTCTTGTTGCTACTGTTATTAGTGTTATTACCTGCCGTGTGTGGTGTTAGACTGTACTTGGACATGAAGTGGGAAGGGTGAACAGGAGAGTGTACTGCAAACCTGTAATGAAAGAAATCTGTAGGGAAAGAAAAGGAAGCCAAAATCCCCAGAGCTACAGGGGAGAGTGCAGAATATGACGGAGCCAGAGCACTCACAGTGGTCTCTAGTCCTAAATACTGAGGCGTCTGAGACAGCTTTATACATCTTCTTGGGCACATTTCTCTAACAGACAACAGTGTGGAAATCTGATCAGCTAACAACAGAAACATCAAGAACCAATTGCATTCCACTCCATCAAGAGCCAACACTGATTTAAAGTAAGGGTTCCTGTGGTGTTTCAGTCTTATTATCCCTCCAGGGATCCAGAAGTCATCATGAAGATATTTCGCTAAAACCACACAGTCATACGTTTAAACATTGATAATGGAAAAATATATTTTGCTAAAAATAGTAAGAACTGCAACTTCCATTGAAACATACTAAGAAATAGTTTTATAGTGGAAGTAAAAGACCTGATGTTTCATCAGCTTGGGAGGGCAAGAAATGATTTTCATGAGGAAGGGGAAGAAATGAACATTTTTTAAAGCTCAGCTGTCTGGAAATCACAATGAAGCATTAAGGAACATCTGACATAAAAAGAGGGAGCATAATTCACCAAGAAGATGCCCGTGGGGACTTGGTTGCTGAACTTGATTTCTAAGTCAGGGGAGACATAATCCTAAGCATCCTAAAGAGATGGAAGGGATGTTGGGGTTGCCGCACTGTCCCTCCCGCACACCTCATGCTCCACCAGGAGAGCTCAGTCTTGCCATGTGGCTCCCCGGCCTGGGACCTCAGGGTTTGGTTGATCCTCTGTCTTGCTCAGTGGGGGACAGCACCCTCTGCTCTGCTGTGCACACTATCCTTGATTTTCATTCTGCATACTTCCTCTAAGCTGCAGGGGATTCTGGCTCTTTTTCATGCCACCAAAGAGCCTTAAATACAGAAATCTTCATGTTTTCTTTATTTTCTTCTCTCTAGGAGTCCCTGGACTCCTCATAGCCCAAAACTTAGCATGGTAGGTAGCATTCTCATTAAGTACACACCAATAGACAATAGAGGTGTGTGTATGTGTGTGTGCGTGCGTGTGTGTGCATGTGTGTGTGTGTGCATGTGTGTTGACCTTTGCATTGGTCAGCTCTCATTGCAAAACTGGACCTTGACTATATTTGTGTGCAAGAGATGCGGCTGGATGTATAGTCCCCGGCTGGAAGCTGCTACCCAGCAGCAAACTCAGACTAGGGAAGAGGAGGTGCACGGTTGTGGCTGACAGCAGCGGCCTTTGCAACAGTCAGTACTGGGCTTTATTTATCCTTCTATTATATCACATTTGTTATAACAGCTTTATGTGTATCTGTCTCTAGGTACCAGCTCCTTGTGAGAAGTGCCGCAGCTGTTTTTATCTTTGTTTCTCCAGGCCCCAGATTCATTCTTTTTTTTTGTCTGATTGTATCTTTATTATTTTTTTAAATTATACCTTAAGTTCTGGGATACATGTGCAGAACATGCAAGTTTGTTACATAGGTATGTATGTGCTATGGTGGTTTGTTTGTACCCATCAGCCCATCATCTACATTAAGTATTTCTCTTAATGCTATTTCACCCCTTTCCCCCCACCTCCCAACAGGCTTCAGTGTGTGATATTCCCCTCCCTGTGCCCATATGTTCTCATTGTTCAACTCCCACTTATGGGTGAGAATATGCGGTGTTTGGTTTTCTGTTCCTGTGTTAGTCTGCTGAAAATGATGGTTTCCAGCTTCATCCATGTCTCTGCAAAGGACATGAACTCATCCTTTTTTATGGCTGCATAGTATTTCACAGTGTATACATGCCACATTTTCTTTATCCAGTCTATCATTGATGGGCATTTGGGTTGGTTCAAAGTTTTTGCTATTGTGAATAGTGCTGCAATAAATATACATGTGCATGTGTCTTTATAGTAGAATGATTTATAATCCTTTGGGTATATATCCAGTAATGGGATTGCTGGGTCAAATGGTATTTCTAGGTCTACATCCTTGAGGAATCACCACACTGTCTTCCACAGTGGTTGAAATAATTTACATTACCACCAACAATGTAAAATATTCCTATTTCTCCACATCCTCTCCAGCTTCTGTTGTTTCCTGACTTTTTAATGACTTTCTGTTCTAACTGGTGTGAGATGGTATCTCACTGTGGTTTTGATTTGCATTTCTCTAATGACCAGTGATGATGAGCTTGTTTTCAAATGTTTTTTGGCCGCATAAATGTCTTCTTTTGAAAAGTGTCTGTTCATATCCTTTGCCCACATTTTGATGGGGTTGTTTTTTTCTTGTAAATTTGTTTACGTTCCTTATAGATTCCGGATATTAGCCCTTTGTCAGATGGATAGATTTCAAAAATTTTCTCCCATTATGTAGGTTGTCTGTTCAGTCTGATGATAGTTTCTTTTTCTGTTCAGAAGCTCTTTAATTTAATTATATTCCATTTGTCCATATTTGCTTTAGTTGTCATTACTTTTGGTGTTTTAGTCATGAAGTCTCTTTGCCCATGCCTATGTCCTGAATGGTATTAATAGCCTAGGTTTTCTTCTAGGGTTTTTATGGTTTTAGGTCTTACATTTAATTTTTAATCCATCATGAGTTAATTTTTGTATAAGGTGTAAGGAAGGGATGCAGTTTCAGTTTTCTGCATACGGCTACCTAGTTTTCCCAACACCATTTATTAAATAGGGAATTCTTTCCCCATTGGTTGTTTTTGTCAGGTTTGTCAAAGATCAGATGGTTGTAGATGTGTGGTGTTATTTCTGAGAGTTCTGTCTGTCCCATTGGTCTATATATCTGTTTTGGTACCAATACCATGCTGTTTTGGTTACTGTAGCCTTGTAGTATAGTTTGAAATCAGGTAGCATGATGCCTCCAGCTTTCTTCTTTTTGTTTAGGTTTATCTTGGCTATACAGGCTCTTTTTGGTTCCATATGAAATTTAAAGTAGATTTTTCTAATTCTGTGAAGAAAGTCATTGGTAGCTTGATGGGAATAGCATTAAATCTGTAAATTACTTTGGACAGTATAGCCATTTTCATGATATTGATTTTTCCTATTGATGAGCATGGAATGTTTTTCCATTTGTTCGTGTCCTTTCTTATTTCCTTATTTCTCTGATCAGTGGTTTGTAGTTATCCTTGAAGAGGTCCTTCACATCCCTTGTACATTGTATTTCTAGTTATTTTATTCTCTTGGTAGCAGTTGTGAATGGGAGTTCACTTATGATTTGACTCTGTTTGCATATTATTGGTGTACAGGAATGCTTGTGATTTTTGCACATTGATTTTGTATCCTGAGACTTTGCTGAAGTTGCTTATCAGCTTAAGGAGTTTTTTTGGCTGAGATGATGGGGTTTTCTAAATATACAGTCATGTCATCTGCAAACAGAGGGGTAATTTGACTTCCTCTCTTCCTATTTGAATACGCTTTATTTCTTTCTCTTGCCTGATTTCCCTTGCCAGAACTTCCAATGCTATGTTGAATAGGAGTGAAGAGAGAGGGCATCCTTGTCTGTGCTGGTTTTCAAAGGGAATGCTTCCAGCTGTTTCCCATTCGGTGTGACATTGACTGTGGGTTTGTCATAAATAGCTCTTATTATTTTGAGATACATTCCATGAATACCTAGCTTATTGAGTGTTTTTAGCATGAAGGGTGTTGAATTTTTTTGAAGGCCTTTTCTTCATCTATTGAGATAATCATGCAGTTTTTGTGATTTGTTCTGTTTATGTGACGGATTACATTTATTGATTTGCATGAGTTGAACCAGCGTTGCATCCCAGGGATACAGCCAGCTTGATAGTGGTGGATAAGCTTTCTCATGTGCTGCTGGATTCGATTTGCCAGTATTTTATTAAGGATTTCCATCTCAACGTTCATCAGAGACATTGGCTTGAAATTTTCTTTTTTTATGTTGTCTCTGCCACAATTTAGTATCAGGATGATGCTGGCCTTATAAAATGAGTTAGGGAGGAGTCCCTCTTTTTCTATGTTTTGGAATAGTTTTAGAAGGAATGGTGCCAGCTCCTCTTTATACCTCTGGTAGATTTTGGCTATGAATCCCTCTGGTCCTGGGCTTTTTTTATTGATAGCCTATTAATTACTGCCCCAATTTCAGAACTTGATATTGCTCTATTCAGGGATTTGACTTCATTCTAGTTTAGTCTTGGGAAGGTGTATATGTCCAGGAATTTATCCATTTCTTCTAGATTTTCTAGTTTATTTGCATAGAGGTGGTTATAGTATTCTCTGATGGTAGTGTATATTTCTGTGGGATCAGTGTTGATATCCCCTTTATCAGTTTTTATTGCATCTATTTGATCTTCTCCCCTTTCTTCTTTATTAATCTAGTTAATGGTCTATCTATTCTGTTAATCTTTTCAGATAACCAGCTCCTGGATTTATTGATTTTTTTGAAGGGCTTTTCGTGTCTCTATCTCCTTCAGTTCTGCTCTGATCTTAGTTATTTCTTGTCTTCAGCTAGCTTTTGAATTTGTTTGCTCTTTCTTTTCTAGTTCTTTTAATTGTGATGTTAGGGTGTTAATTTAGGTCTTTCCTATTTTCTCATGTGGGCATTTAGTGCTATAAATTTCTCTCTAAACACTGCTTTAGCTGTGTCCCAGAGATTTTGGTACATTGTATCTTCGTTCTCATTGGTTTCAAATAACATCTTTATTTCTGCCTGCATTTCATTATTTACCCAGTAGTCATTCAAGAGCAAGTTGTTCAGTTTCCATGCAGTTGTGTGGTTTTGAGTGAGTCTTTTAATCCTGAGTTCTAATTTGATCCCACTGTGGTCAGAGAGACTGTTTGTTATGACTTCCGTTCTTCTGCATTTGCTGAAGAGTGTTTTACTTCCAATCATGTGGTCAATTTTATAATAAATGCAATGTGGTGCAGAGAAGAATGTATATTCTGTTGATTTGGGGTGGAAAGTTCTATAGATGTCTCTTCGATCTGCTTGGTCCAGAGCTGAGTTCAAGTCCGGAATATCCTTGTTAATTTTCTGTCTCGATCTGTCTAATATTGACAGTGGGGTATTAAAGTCACCCTCTATAATTGTGTGTCAGTCTAAATCTCATTGTAGGTCTCTTAAGAGCTTGCTTCATGAATCTGGATGCTCCTGTACTGGGTGCTTATGTATTTAGGAGAGGTAGCTCTTCTTGTTGTATTGATCCCTATAATAACATAATGCCCTTCTTTGTCTCTTTTGATCTTTGTTGGTTTAAAGTCTGTTTTATCAGAGACTAGGATTGCAACCCCTGCTTTTTTTTGCTTTCCATTTGCTTGGTAAATTTTCCTCCATTCCTTTATTTTAAGCCTATGTGTGTCTTTGCACTTGAAATGGGTCTCCTGAGTATAGCACACCGATGAGTCTTGACTCTTAAGCCAGTTTGCCAGTCTGTCTTTTAATTGGGGCATTTAGCCCATTTACATTTAAGGTTAATATTGTTATGTGTGAATTTGATCCTGCCATTTTGATGCTAGCTGTTTGTTTTGCCTATTAGTTGATGCAGTTTCTTCATAGTGTTGATAGTCTTTACAATTTGGTATGTTTTTGCAGTGGCTGGTACTGATTTTTCCTTTCCATGTTTAGTACTTCCTTCAGGAGCTCTTGTAAGGTAGGCTTTGTGGTGACAAAATCTCTCAGCAATTGCTTGTCCATAAAGGATTTTATTTCTCCTTCGTTTATGAAGCTTAGTTTGGCTGGGTATGAAATTCTGGGTTGAAAATTGTTTTCTTTAAGGATGTTGAATATTGGTCCCCACTCTCTTCTGGCTTATAGGGTTTCTACTGAGAGATCTGCTGTGAGTCTGATGGGCTTCCGTTTGTGGGTAATTCAACATTTCTCCCTGGCTGCCCTGGTGAATCTGATGATTATGTGTCTTGGGGTTGCTCTTTTTGAGGAATATCTTTGTGGTGGTCTCTGTAATTCCTGAATTTGAATGTTGGCCTGCCCTGCTAGATTGGAGACGTTCTCCTGGATAATATCCTGAAGAGTGTTTTCCAATTTGGTTTCATTCTCCCCATCACTTTCAGGTACTCCAATCAAATGTAGGTTTAGTCTTTTCACATAGTCCCATATTTCTTGGAGGCTTTGTTTGTTCCTTTTCATCCTTTTTTCACTAATCTTGTCTTCACATTTTATTTCATTAAGTTGATCTTCAATCTCTGATGTCCCTTATTCCACATGATCAATTTGGCTATTGATAATTCTGTATGCTTCATGAAGTTCTTGTGCTGTGTTTTTCAGCTCCATCAGGTCATTTATGTTCTTCTCTAAACTGGTTGTTCTAGTTTATCAAGGTTCTTAGCTTCTTGCATTGGGTTAGAGCATGCTCCTTTAGCTCAAAGGAGTTTGTTATTACCCACCTTCTGAAGCCTACTTCTGTCAGTTTGTCAAACTCATTCTTCATCCAATTTTGTTCATTTGCTGGCAAGGAGTTGTGATCCTTTGGAGGAGAAGAGGCGTTCTGGTTTTTGGAATTTTCAGCCATTTCACACTGGTTTTTCCTTATCTTTGTGGACATATCTACTTTTGGTCTTTGATGTTGGTGACCTTGGGTGGATGGAGTTTTTGCGTGATAGTCCTTTTTGTTTATATTGATGCTATTGCTTTCTGTTCATTAGTGTTTTCCTTCTAACAGTCATGCCCTCTTCTGCAGGTCTGCTAGAGTTTGTTGGAGGTCCACTCCCGACCCTGTTTGCCTGAGTATCACCAGTGAAGGCTGCAGAACAGCAAAGACTGCTACCTGCTCCTTCCTCTGGAAGCTTCACCCCAGAGGGGCACCCACCAGATGCCAGCCGGAGCTCTCGTTTATGAGGTGTCTGTCGACCCCTGCTGGGAGGTGTCTCCCCCTCAGGAGGCACAGGGTCAGGGAGGCAGTCTGTCCCTTAGCAGAGCTTGAGCGCTGTACTGGGAGATCTACTGCTCTCTTCAGAGCTGGCAGGCAGAAACATTTAAGTCTGATGAAGCTGTGCTCACAACCACCCCTTCCCCCAGGTGCTCTGTGCCAGGGAGATGGGAATTTTATCTATAAACCCCTAACTGGGGCTGCTGCCTTTCTTTCAGAGATGGCTTGCCCAGAGAGGAGGCATCTAGAGAGGCAGTCTGGCTTCAGCAGCTTTTCTGGGCTGTGGCAGGCCCTGACCAGTACAAACTTCCTGGTGAGTTTGTTTACACTGTGAGGGAAAAACCGCCTACTCAAGCCTCAGCAATGGTGGACACCTCTTCCCCAACCCAGCTCAAGCATCCCAGATCAACTTCAGACTCCTGTGCTGGCAGCGAGAATTTCAAGCCATGGCTGTTAGCTTTCTGGGCTCCGTGGAGGTAGGATCTGCTGAGCAAAACCACTCGGCTCCCTGGCTCCAGCCCCCTTTTCAGGGCAGTGAACAGTTATGTCTTGCTGGTGTTCCAGGCACCACTGAGGAATGAAAAAGACTCCTGCAGCTAGCTCGGTGTCTGCCCAAACAGCTACCCAGTTTTGTGCTAGAAACCCAGGGCCTTGGTGGTACAGGTACCTGAGGGAATCTCCTGGTATGTGAAGTAAAGACCATGGGAAAAGTGTGGTATCTGGGCCAGCTAGCACCATCCCTCACGGCACAGTCCTTTGCGGCTTCCCTTGACGAGGGGAGGGGGTTCCCTGACCCCTTGTGCTTCCTGGGTGAAGTGATGCCCCATCCTGCTTCTGCTCATCCTCTATGGGCTGCACCCACTGTCTAACCAGTCCCAATGAGATGAACTGCATATCTCAGTTGGAAATGCAGAAATTACCACCGTCTGTGTTGGTGTCACTGGGAGCTGCAGACCGGAGTTGCTCCTATTCAGCCATCTTGCCTGGGGAATCCTCATTACACATCCTGCTTATTCTAACAATCCTTCTGTCCAACACACACACACACACACACACACACACACACACACACACACACACTTCACAGACAACATTTTGAGCAAGTCATTAGATCTCTCTGAATATCACTCACATCAGCAAATGTGTGGGTATCCCAGGATTAGAAACCATTTATCATAATCCTTAGAGCTATTTCTCCTTATGTCTGTGATTTCTCTCTGATTTGTATATTAATATAAGAATTTCATTAATTATGCAGTAATTTAAAAGTTCAAGAAATCTTTATTGCAAATGCTTCCTTCTTCATTTCACAGGAGGGCCTAAAGAAAAACTCTTTATAGAAATGTGTACATAAGACAATATTACCAGAAATCAACCCCCAAATTAAGGCATCTGGGGACATGAAGAGTGGACTTACCAAACTTTGTTTCTCCCCTTGCAAATCCTGGCATCCTAAGAAGCAGTCTGGACGATTTATGCATGAAGCTGCCTTGGAGCAGATGCAACTTCAGGGGGAATTCTCTCATTTTTTTATTGCAGAAAAAATGAATGCTATGGAAATACAGACTCCTGTTCTGCTGATGTTTTCATCTGCATACGTGAACCAGGAGAGGGAGATACAGACAGTATAGTATATGGATGCCATTTGCAATGTCCCCACTTGTTCTTTCTTCCATGAATTCCCCCAGGAGGATGCCATCATTGAATTCAATTTAATTTTTAAAATTCAAGGTCTTTTAATGTAAACTTTTTATATGTGGAAAGCTCCGATCTCATTTTTGGCTTCTATGACACTTTTCCCTTAAAAGCAAGGCTGTGATCTGTGGTGAGGAAGTTTGAGCGGTGGATCTCCCAGTCTCGTCTCTGCCATTTGTTCCCATGTATTGGAGGAAAGGATCCTTGCTCTATGCATGTTTAGTGCACTAGGGATGAAGGGGCCAATGCATCTTCATTCTGCAAGCTAGAATGTTCCTTCATTTATCGGCCAACATTTGCTGAACACACAGGATCTTCCAGTCACTGTATGAGGGAAAGATAGAGATTAAGACCCAGGCAGGCCCCTGCCTGCAGTGTGGACTGACTTTTGTGCCTATTTGCCTATGCAGTGTGTCTTTCTACCTTCTGATGAGAGTGGAAGTTCTTGTTTCAAGTCCACTTTGCCTCCCGCTGACTGAGGATTGGGATTAGATCTTTGGGCTAGAGGGAGAGGCGAGACACTTTGAAGAGGTGCAGAAATAATCTGGGGAAGAAGAGGAATCATGAGGGACTGGACAAAGTTGTATCTTAATCTTCTGGTCCCCAGACTCACCACTCCCCTAAGAGTGACAGCATTAGCTCACAGCCTTAGCATGATGCCCTCTGTAGATTTATTCATAGTGGCACCAGGAAGAAATTCTGTTGAGGACTAACATCATTGCTCCCTGGGTGACCTAAGGCATCCCCAGCTGATCATGTGACCGGCCAGACTCCCATTCTTCCAGGTCAGTGAGAAAATGATCTGCTTTTTTAATCTTGGTGTGTTAGATGGGACTAAGAAAAGAAAGAGTTGGGGTTTGTCATATTATGTCTTGACTTTGTACTCAATAGATTATATTGACAGGCATTGACTAAATCCAGTGGAAAAAATGAACACTCCATACTCTGATAGACAATGAATAATTTGAGCAGAAAAACAGAAAAAGGAAAGAGACTAAACACTTTAGGAAGTAAGTTACATTTCTTAGATCTGGGATTTGACAATTTGGGATGGATGGAAAAATGAACTTTCCATATCTCTCTGAAATTGACATTCTAGAATAAAAATCTACCTATGAAAAAGAAAACTCTTTATTTCAAATCCATAATTGGAAACAGTTTGGGGGAAAGAAAAAATAAAAGACCTTAACAGGTAATCTGTACCCCTCTCTAACGTCTAGGCATCTGAGTAATCACAGAAGTAGATCTGCAGCCCTGTCTGACTTCTAGGCATCTGAGCAATCACAAACACCCACACATTTTTTAGAACGATACAGAGAGAGAAAGGGAAAAAAATGTCTTTGATAAGACAGGGTGTATTCAGGATGGTATGGCTGTAGACAGAAAAATGTCTTTGGTTTCACTGGTTGCACATTCTAATGTATGACCTACATCCCCTCTGATGAAATTCAAATCAAACTCTTTTCTTTCCCGGTCTCCATTGGAAATAGAAAATAGGTATCCATTTGTCACACTTTAAAGAAGACTTCATGTAAAAAAAATTGCTTTTAACACATTTCATGCAATCATGTCTTCCTCCGAAATTTTCAGTGCCTTTTTCTTGTTTGTCTAAGTAGAGAAGCTATCTTCCTATTTTTTTTATGGTTCCTTCTGAACTCCTTCCAAAACCTGTTCATCTCATGTCTTCGGGCCCCAAATTGGACACACAATTTTTAATTAAGATGTGATCCAGCGAGGCATTTGCTTAGATCTTTCAGATCTGGAAAATTGCCCTTAAGAAAAGACTAGGCAAATAGAAATAATATAACCTCCTTGTCTCAGTCCAGACTTGAAGGACTCATTAGAGGATGTGTGCAAGTGGGGAGCAGAGGACTGTGAAAATCCTCACAGGGCTTGAGTGTGATTTCTGTTGAGATCACGAGATGCTACAACACTGAATGTCGAAAGTTTTAGGAGGAATCGTAGGTGAACTTTTCCTTCGGAATTCTGCAAGTGCTTTTTTCTTCAGGCATAGACAAATGTATAGTAAAAGTTGCATGTATAATTTAAATTTCAGCAAGAAATACTGTTGACTTCATATGAGGAAAACCAGTCAAGTGATTTGTAAGCCTTTGAAGCAAGCAATGTTGATGTCTCCTACATCTCTTTTTCCTACAGAGCACCTTCCATGGAGACGGTCCCGTAAGTAGGTACTGAAAAAGTTCCAGTTGAATCATTCAATTTGAATAATGCCGTAGGATTATAAAAGAAATTTATAGTACAGCCACACTATCCAGATTAAGGTTTATTTGGTTTGGTTTGATTTGTTTCATTTTTAGCCAGGCACAGACTATTTAGAAAGGAAACATTTTAAAATTTGTCAAGATGTTATTTATTATTTGGTAAAAGTTGCAGTGCACCAAGATGTAAGACTTTATACCTCTGAGTTTTATGGCATCACCCTTGATGATTTATTCATGATTAGACCAGAGAACTCCCAATGAGAAGAAGTAGATTGCAATATAAATTGATGTCATTGTTTGTGAATGTACTCTGCTAACCATACATACTGCTCCACTAAGACAGATTCTAGTCCCGTGCTTGGGGCTTCAGTGAAATTTGCTTATGTTGAATCCCTGGCTCTCAGACTCCCCTTGTGAACTGAACAGACTTAAAAAGCCATCCCAAAGAATGCTTGTTTTGTGTAGTCATAGAAGAAAACTCCTCTTGGAAGCCGATTCCCCCTCACCAGGGAAGGAGTTATGGGGAGATTCTCAACCTAGTCTGTAGATGATTGCCTTCTAGGTAATTCACACAGAATTTACAGAAGTAGGAAGGAGTGAAATCAAACCATTTTTTTTTTTGTCCTAAGAAAACTAAAATAAATGTCAGTCTCATTCCATTTCCATTGGATGGGGAAATTGAAGTAGGGACAGCTTGAGGTAGGGTGGCATGCTAACCGTAACTAGGGTCTGTCACCATCGGAGGACCCAGCAGAGAGCTTTGGGGCGCTGCAGCTGGAGAGGACATGCAGGACTTTCTCCGTCTGTTTCCCCTTGGTACCATTGATTTGTTGTCTGATTTAAATATAGAGTTCAAATGCAGGTGTGTAAGTGCAGCATAAATAAAATGGCATCCTCCTTCAGAGCCAAGGGGCCTTCGTCTGGGAAACTGATCTAATTTATGAGAGCCAGGAGGCAGCAGCATAAATAGGTGGGGTGCTTTGTCACCAGCCAGTATGGAATTGGTCAGAGAGATAAGCTTGGAGCGGGGGGAACAGAGCAAAGGGGAAGACAGCATGCCAGGAGGAAATAAATTGGGGCACCAGGACCTGAACCCTGGAAGCCAATTCCCCAAACTCATCCAGAGCTGCTCAGCAACTGCTCTCTAATCACCCTTTGTCCCTGGAGAATTCCGGAGAGGATGGGATTGTCTCAGCGAACTTAATCTTAGATGGGTGGCTCTCTGCCTTCTTTTTTTCCCTGATGGAGGAGGGAGGGAGGGCGTCAAGGGTGATGCATCAAACTGAGGGTGACAAGAAGCTGGCGCCTTTTGCTCCACTTCCCAGCCAGGAGGGCTGACAGTGCTGGAGTGGACCAGGCACAGGAGCTCCAGGGGTCTGGATGCTCTGGGGTGTGGATGGCAATGGCCATGATGTCCCTCCTGGTTGCGACCCATCAGAAGGTGGATACCACTGTGTCCTCTGGTCTCCCTGGGGTGCTGGTAAGGTGTGGTTACGTGTGTGTGCAAAGGGGGAAGAGGTGGACACGATACCGTTATTCATGTGGAACTGGCATTATCGAGGCTTGCACCCTTTTTTGTCTTCAAAGCTCTGGTCTCACCCACCCTTTCCTGAGGGAGAGGGGTCAGGAAGGAGGCCTTTCCCTACCCCATGAGTCAGAGAGCATCGGGGATGCTCCCACTGAGGAAGTTCAGAGCGGAGCCAGAGAAAGGGGTGCTCCCGGCTCTGTGTCCTGGTCGCGGGCACATCGGGGTGGGCAGCCTGGAGTTGAAGCTTCTCAGTGTGGATGGGAAATCATGGAAATGAGGAATGATCTAGCCTCCAGCAGTGACTTGGAGGAATAAATGAGTCCCGGAAATGCAGCTTCTGTGAACTCCAAATTACTATGGAGATTGCATTGCTTTCCCAAGACTTAAAAAACGAGGAGTCAGCGAAAGCTGGGCGAGCCGCGCTGTATGGGAATGAGGCCAGTGCGGTGGGAGAGAAGGGGTCCGCGTCTGCACCTGCAGGGCATTTGATGATCGTTTCCCTGGCGCGCCCTTCCCCTGCCCTTTCCCAGAGCGCCCAGCTCCAGGGACGGTGCTCGGGAGGAGGTGCAGGTGCGGCCGGAGTGGCCGGGCTTGTGGGTGGAGGAGGGCGGCGCCCTGGGGTGCAGCACCCATGGGGTGTGAGGGTGGGTGTGAAGATGGGAGAAAGGCTGCGTGTGTCAGTGTGTGAGAGTGGGTGAATGTGTGTGTGCGAGTGTGCAAGTCTGTTGTGTGAGTCTGGGTGAATGTGAGTGTGCCATTGTGTGAGAGTGGGGGGAGTGAGTGCAGGGGAGCGAGAGTTGTGTGAGCGTGGGTGTGGGTGAATGTGTGAGTGTGCAAGTGTGTGAGAGTGGGGGAGTGAGAGTAGTGTGAGTGTGGGTGAATGTGTGGGGGGGAGTGAGAGTTGTGTGAGTCTGGGTGTATGTATGTGTGCAAGTGTGTGAGAGTAGGGGGAGTGAGTAGTGTGAGTGTGGGTGTGGGTGAATGTGTGAGTGTGCAAGTGTGTGAGAGTGTGGGAGTGAGAGTTGTGTGAGTGTGGGTGAATGTATGTGTGCAAGTGTGTGAGAGTGGGGGAGTGAGAGTTGTGTGAGTGTGGGTGAATGTATGTGTGCAGGTGTGTGAGAGTGGGGTGGGGGAGAGTTGTGTGACTGTGGCTGAATGTGTGGGTGAATGTGTGAGTGTGCAAGTGTGTGAGAGAGGAGGAGTGAGGGGGTAGTGAGAGTTGTGTCAGTGTGGGTGAATGTGTGAGTGTGGGGGAGAGTTGTGTGAGTGTGAGTGTGGGTGAATGTGGGGGGAGTGAGAGTTGTGTGAGTGTGGGTGAATGTATGTATGCAAGTGTGTGAGGGTGGGGGAGTGCAGGGGAGCGAGCGTTGTGTGAGCGTGAGTGTGGGTGAATGTGTGAGTGTGCAAGTGTGTGAGTGTGGGGGAGTGAGGGAGAGTGAGAGTGCAGGTGAATGTGTGAGTGCGGGGGAGAATTGTGTGAGCATGACCGACTGAATGTGTGGGTGAATGTGTGAGCGTGCAAGTGTGTGAGAGTGGAGGAGTGAGGGGGAGTGAGAGTTGTGTGACTGTGTGTGTACATGCATGTGCACACGGAGCTGGGCTTGGCATTTGAGGAGGGGCTCAGAGGTCCTCCTGGGCTGACCGCTGTCCTGGTAGCAGGGCCCCAGGGCACCCTGCGAGTTTTCGCCTTGCCAAGGTAGGCCAGAGGCAGGACTCCAGTTTCTTTACCAACATGTGCAGGAAGCAGGACCCCAGCTACGGTCCAGGGAGGGAAAGGGGGTTGCTCACAGCTGGGGTGAGTCCCTGGAGCCCATAGGCAGTGACTTGCCCCAGAATGAGCTTGAGAGAGTTTGGGGCTGGAGAACACTGGGGATGCTTGGTGTGGTGCAGAGGTAGGAGGGTGTGGGTGCTTGTAGGGTACTGGTGGGAGGCTTGCCACGTGTTATCTCTGGATGGGAGAGGTGGACCACTGTATTAGGCCAGGACAGGGACAGCATGTCCAATTACACAGGGATCTGCCCACCTGCAAGATGCTAGAGGGGCCCTGTCTCCGACGTCCCCTGACCTGACAGTCCTGCCACCTGCCAGCCTGGCCATGGCCAGTCCCGCCCCCTGCCAGCCCCACCCCCTGATCAGCTCCACCCTCAGGCAGTCCCACCCCCTACCAGCATCGCCTCTTCCAGCCAGAGCCAATCTCTTAGTAAGCCCCACCCTCTTCCAACCCCACCCTCAGGCAACCCCGCCCACTTCCAGACTCACTGGGCAGTCCCTCCCTTTCACCCACAGGGGTCCCTGGGTCTTGCCCCTAACTACCAGGGTGACCCCAGTACCTCTGAGACATCTTTCTGCCCTAGGACAGCCAGGAGAGCAGAGCGAACAATTTAAATGCTCAAAAAGACAACTCTTTCATACTGTTTTTTTCTTTGCCCAGGGAATTGCAATCAATTTCAATACACAGTTAATAAAATGAGAGGCATTCAGTGTGGATGTGGGTGTCAAGGGAGAGGGCTCAGGCTTGTTTTTGCCTTTTAGTACCAGTTCCTATTGTTTGGAAAACATGAGGTGGCTTCTGAGACCAGGCCTTGGCTCTCTGCCTGCCCTGGAGCCCCCTCTCCCAGGCAGGTACATCGCTCTTGTTTTAATGGTGGCCTTCATGGCAGTGGAACCCCACCCTCCATGACTGTCTCCAGGTATTGCCTATAGTATTACAGTGTGGGGGCCTCAGGGAAAGGCAGGTGACCTGTCCACATGTAACATAATTGTAAAGTTCATTGAAGAAAAGACGACGGAGTGATGTCCAAGTTTACTAAGCTTTAGGAAGAGAAGGGCAAGATTTCTTTTTGAGATTTTTCTGTTATTTGCTGGAAGTATGTTCACATCATACGTCTCTTCTGGTTACTAAATGGCCAAGATTGTTTCTGGGTCCTTACAAAAATGTGAGGATACAAAGTCCCATTGGGATGTGCAGTGGTACCCATAGTTCTTATGGTCGGAGGATAAAGGGGTCCCTAGATTGATGGAGTAATAAGGGCAATGTGTTTGAAAGCAAATGCGGAGAAGAAATGCTCCCTTATGTGGTCAGCAGGCTGAGGAGGTGAATGGTAAAGGAGGAAGTAAAGAGCACACACTGGATTTTGGAAGCAGATAGCTCACAGCATTTGAAGAGGGCATTGTCAGTCTGGGCGCAGTGGCTTACACCTGTAATCCCAGCACTTTGAGAGGCTGAGGTGGGCAGATCGCCTGAGGCTGGGAGTTCCAGACCAGCCTCACCAACATGGATAAACCCTGTCTCTACTAAAAATACAAAATTAGCCAGGTGTGGTGGCACATGCCTGTATTCCCAGCTACTCAGGAGGCTGACACAGGAGATTCACTTGAACCGGGGAGGCAGAGTTCGCCGTGAGCCAAGTTCACACCACTGTGCTCCAGCCTGGGTGACAGAGTGAGACAGTCTCAAAAAAATAAAAATAAAAAAAAATAAGAAAAAGAGACAGTTAGCATTGTTATGACTCCGACTTGCCTCTCTTACTGGAGAATCAATTTTTTTTAGAACACATATCTTTTAGAGTGATCTTCGACCTTCTTTGGTAATTTTTAGTATGTCAGAAAGAAAAACAGGGAAAGAACTTCCAAGTTTCTACTTACACTTCCCAAATTAAATAGTTTACATCCATAGAAGAAAATAAATATTCATGCCAAGCTATACAAATTTCTTTGTAAGTTTTTAGTAACTATTCTAACAAAAATATTTGTAGCTAAAAAATTAAGTGTTAAGCGATTTTTAAAAACGGAGCATTAGTTTTCTGCAGCCGGGGTATTTAGAGTCTTCTTTCCCCTGGTTACACTAATATACATTTGCGTAAATTCAGTGGGCTCTGGCTACACCAGCCTTTGCATCATTATTTTGTCCAATCCTATATATGTTAATTTACGGGCTAAGGGACCAGCTTGGAGCGTGCGGTCCTGCTGAGTAATTCACTGCCCATTAGACGGTGGTCAGTGGGGAATGTGCTGAGTTCACACACTGATGTTCCTGGAGGTTCTTCCAACTTCCCCACTGTAAGGGTTATTACTGAGTTTAGAATGAGGAAACTGAGACCAGCATAAGAAAATGAAAATCCAATTTATTCAGCTCCCGGGGGAGGTTCCATGGTACCAGGGAAAGGGGCCAGGGAAGTCGCCCCAACTTCCTGGGACGTGGGGTTTTTATGGTTAGGAGGAAGGAGCAGCAGCTGGGTGCTCTGATTGACTCCAGGGGAGCAGGATTGAGACGGGGCAGGCCGCTATTGGTTG
>NW_016107335.1:5017388-5063623 GCF_001604975.1 Cebus imitator | reverse complement strand
CACACACACACACACACACACACACACACACACACACACACACACATACACACTTTTCTTATCATCTACTAAATATGAAATACCATAAGTAGTCCCCTACATAAGCACAGAGTTTAGACTTCACTAAAATGTGAGCTTTGTTTTTGTCAGTGTTGTATCTACATCAGTGTCTACACGCGTGCCTGTAACCTAGCAGGGGTTTCGAGAGTGCCGATGCAATGAGCAAATGAATGAACCTCTGTGAAGCCATGGATTTAGCACCAAGATGGATCCTGTCTTCTTACAGACACATCTTTAGGCTGTCCTTCTGTGTCTTCTTCAAAGTTGACACTGATATTTGTTTAAACTTTATTTCACCTGAATAACAAAATTTAGTGTGGGAATGATCTGCTGAGAGCCCGGCTCTCCTTAAATAACTCTGCCTCAAAGATGCTTAAAATTGTATTCCTGACGAAAGGATGTATTCTTTGTGATGTACCAACCTCAGCAGCAAATCACAACAAAACACAGCTGGTTAGCGTTTGAACCCAAGGTTGTAGACTCAGAGAATCTGTGTGCATTACTCCCCACCCAGCCCTATACAACCTGCTTCATCCTTGTGCCTGTGTGGATAACAAGTAAACTGACACTGGTAATAGTAATGTGTGTGAGTTCTGGTCTCAGAGTTACATCACCGCAATGGTCTCATTCATTTTATTCTTCTACCCTTGCTTGAGTGAGCGTAGTCATTTTCTTACCTTCCCCAGATCTTTTTGGGGCTGGTTATAAGCCAAGTTGAAAAGTAGACCACAGTTAACACTCCCTCTTTCCCAGACACCCAGTACATCTCCTGTCCGTAGCCAGGGAAGCACCTGTGTGCCCCAATTCTGTCCAGTCTTGGCTAAGGGTGCCAACTCGAACAATTCTTGAAGCTGTTGATTAAGTGTGTTGCCAAAATCAGGGATATTTCCTTACAGTGGGGAAGTTCTGAAGAAGCTTGTGTCAGAGCTATTGAGTCAATGATCTAATATTATAGAATTACACTATCCAAGGTTAGATCTGGAAGGAGCCTTATAGGTACATATTCTAACTCCTTTTCTAAGTGTATTAAATGACCTCTCTGGTTGAGTGATATAAAGTCTGGTCCAGGCTGTGCCACTAAGTCCCAATTCATATGTATTTCACCATAACATTCTGCCTTTCCTCTAAAGTCTCCAAAGAACAAAGTTACAACTAGGAAATAAAAAAGTAGAATTCACAATTTTAAGAAGTCAGTTCTCTCAAACCGTACGGTGTAATAGCAATTTCTCTGCCTAGCCATGGAGCCAACCCCATCAATTTTCAGTAAAACTTCAACAGTAATATTCAAGGAATAGTGGGATGTGTAACAATGCGCTGGGTTTAAAGTTACCCAAGGGCTAATTTTTTAAAAATCATTTTCATATCCAACATTAAATTTATTGTTAGCTCTTTTCTATGTGTCTGTGATAACCTTTGTACCCTCGTTAGCAGAGTCTAGAGAGAGCCATCCATTTCAACAACAACAGTGAATTTAGACTTGCAGGAAACATACAGCTTGAGTGATTTGGCTGTATCTTTAACAATTCCTGAACATCTTCCAGGAGTTGCTCACTTTAAGTAAGTCAGTGATTTAAACTTATTTTTCTGTTTTGTTTCTTTCTAGTAAAAGCTTCTCCTAAAATTTTAATTTCATGAGAAATTCTGATTAGTTTGGAAGCAATTTTTTTAGTTGAAATACAAGTCAAAATTAATATTCATTTTAGGTAGAAATTAAATTTTACTCTTGTAGTACCTATGAAAGACTAAAATTGTGCTGTTCATAAAACGTTCCTACAGATAAATTTCACTTAACTGGTTTTAGCAGATGCTTCTGGGCGTTTTTATTTGCCTGAAGCGGGCATTTGGACTCCTTTAGGTGAAGTGTGGTCCAGCATTAAATTGCTTTATTTATTTTGAGTTTGCTTTCTCCATATGAGATTTTCAGAAGCTTCAAAAGTACAATGTCTGTTACAGTTTAAGTAAGTAATGAAGGGACCAGCCTGACTGGAGCAGAGGAGTCAGAAAACAACAAATCTCAGAGTGATCACCAGTGACATGGAGTCTGTGCCTTAGTGCAGTTGCTAGAAGTAAACCACAGATTGAGCTCTGAGCTTCCTAATAGCCATGGCAAGGAGGGAAAATCATTGGGCTGCTATTCACAGTAGCCACTGATAAAAACAAAGCAGCCATTCACTAGCCATTTCCTGCTAGTGAAACATAAGGACAATTTATCCCATGAGTTCCTTTAAGAAGGAGTGAAGAAGGCAGATGCAAGGTGGCAGATTTACTAGATAATGTGCTTGATAACACCCTTTGATAGAAAAAAAGTTAGCTTCTCTTAGAATGTGCTATTTGCATATATTGGCATACAATAATTAAGGGTAATTGAGAAAAGGTAATTCTAAGTGGGACTAAAAGTACCAGATGGGAGGTATGGCATTCACTCTTACCTAAATCCTACCTACCTGCAAGACATGGGTGAAACATTACTTCCTCCAAAGAGCCATTGACGGATTCAGGCCACCATGATCATTGCTGTTTCAAACATCCACAGCATTTGTTGACCGTGCTATTTTTGTTATACTATAAGGAAGCGTTGACAAAAACCTGGAGATTTTGGTGTCTGGGCAACATTCCACAGGGTCCAGGACTGTGTCATTTATTGTGGTAAATCCAATGTCTCATTCATTTCCTGTCACCCAGTTGGCCCTCAGGTTTGTGGCCATGGATGAGTTAACAGATGGCCCTGACTCCTGGTGGTACTGGAGACTACAGCCATCAGGTGACATTTCAAGAGACACTCCACTGTGCTGACACATCCTGAAGACTGGGAAACTAATGCCCTATTGAGAAATAGCAAATGGCTATTTCTATTTCACTTAGTATTGGCTTGAAAAGATAAAAAAAAATTACTTAGGATGAAAAAAAAACTGTTTTATATTGAACATTTTTTAAAACAATTATTATATCTTGAAGGTTTTTATTAGGCAACCAGTTCTTCCTATCTTAGACACATGTAGGGGTGCAGAAGTCACAAAAATTCTTGCCTATCCTTCAAGGTTCAATCTCACAGTTTCTTTCTCAGGAAAGCCTTCCCTGGCCATCCCAACAGACAGACATGGCACTTCCCCAAAACATGACCTAAGGGTTACCTGGAATAAGCAATCTTCTTTTGTGTAAATATTTTATAACTATAGACTATCATAAATGATTTGTTTAGAAGAAAAAAAAACGACTGGAAATGGACATACCAGAACGTAGAGTGTGTATTTTCCCTTTAAACTCATTTACCTTGGTAGCCCTCTTGAATAATGTCCTTCCAAGTCTTTTGAATAACTTTTATGTTGTCAAATTTTTAAATCATCTCCAACTGGGATAACTTTTACAGTCAACAAACAACAAAAGGTAGTTCAGTGTCAAGAACAATTAAAAGTAGATACTCAAAGTGGTTCACATGGTGAGATGAGGTTTGGTTTAAAAAACAATGGTTGTTTTAAAAGGCAGGAAACCGATTGTATCTATGTATGTCTTGTGACTGTTGAGCTGTTTTTGGAGTTGCCTGCATCATGAAGGTGCCTTCAACCATCACTAAAATAGATGACGGGGCAACTGTTTTGGAAGGTACTCTTGTCTCTGAATTAATAAAATGGAAAATCTGTATGCCTCTCTCTGTGTCCATTCAGTGACACTAATGACTCCTTCAGAATGTCCGAATATTGCACTTCTTTCTCTATGCTCATTGTAACCACCATGGCAATGAAACATAGCAGTTCCTATAGTGGAAAGCTTGGTGTGGTCCTCCGAGGTTACATTGGAGGGAAGCCCCACCGTGGAATGCAGCAGCTAGATGCTCGGTCTCCACTCCACTCCTCACTCAGCAGCGCTGCTTCTGGCTTCAGGATTCAGCTCCCTTCTGGGTTAGCCAGGCTGGGAACCTTGTTACTCTATTTTTTTAATATTCACTTCCCATTGTGTCTGAGTCTTCAGTCATGTCTTGTTTATCTGGTGAATGAATGAGTAACACACAGTTTCTATGTAGTTTCATTCAGCACATTTTATTGAGCACCTGCTGTAAGACAAGAATTTACCTGGTGATCACCTAAGGCCTGTTTCCTTTCTTCCAGCTTGCTTCCCTATTATAGAGGTCTTTTTAGTCTGAGTATGAGGGTGCACAGCACACACACACACACACACACACACACACACACACACCTGTTTTGTATTCAAACCAACTGAGAATGCTCATTTATACACAGCTTTCCTCTTAAGCACACAAAAGTTAGGACATCTGACATTCAGATAAGGCAAATGCATTTATCAAACATCCAACAACAAATAGCTACTAGATGTCTACTACATGCAGCACTGCTGTTCGGGTTCTGGGGATATAGCAGGCTATAAAAGAGGCAGGTCTATGCTCATGCCACCTACATTTTAATAAGAGAAGGAGAGAGAAAAATAGAGATGCACTGGTCAGGTGGTGAGGAGTGCTAAGAAGAAAAAGGAGGAACGAGGAGGGATGAGGAGCATTGTTTTCAGAAGTGAGATCGTGGAAGGTCGGTCGCCCTGATGAGGGGACGTGTGAAAGAGAACCAAGCGAAGAAGGGCACAGCACTATCAGGGTGTCTCTGAGAAGGTCACAGTGTCATGGCCAGGTCTGTCCTTCCACCGAGTCACTGACTATGAGAGTTGGAAGGAAAACCAGCATCCTTCATTTAACAGTTAGGAAAATAAGACCAAGAAGAGGTTGCAGGTCCAAGTTCAGCTGCACAAAGACGTATCTCTAGTTAGGAAGGGAAAAAGGGAGAACAGGAAAATGTTAAAAGTCGACTATGCATAGAAACTGCCAAAAATATTTAATAAGATGGGCAGGAGCTAGCTGAAAGATAAGTTCCTGATATTTGATCAAATATTCTATATTTAATTTCATGGTATAAGAATCCATGAATCGAATGAATCGTTGCTCTTCTCAGCAACCACTGACATTGTTCCATAAAGTTGATTCACATCCTATATTTGATTGTAGGAAAGTATGCTGGGGAGTTGTTATCCCAGACCCATAGATGTCGCTAATTCCCTGGTACCAAGACTCAGAATCTTCAGGATATCTGCCTCCACTACCTGATGCTAGACCTTAGTATCCAGGGAGAATGACAGCCACACCATGGCCAGGGGTCCAGGGAAAGCAGTGGAATGCGCATCTGAGAAAACCAACTAAAACTCACTCCCCTGTAATGAGAGGGGAAGTGATTACTCTATTTATCTTAGTGGTATTTATAGTTTTAGTGAACATCGCCCTATAAGTGACATCTACCCACGGCCCTGTACCTTACTATCAAGCTTTTGTAACCGTGGGTGTTTATAGAATTTGATCGTCAGCACCATGAAGACATGACTCTATGAAGACGTGTTCATTACATCCCAGACTTAATCAAGTGCTAAGTAGGAATTTTTTGAATACATGGAATCCCATTCATAGAGAGTCAGTTACGCCTTTGCTTTCACACACATCGTTTTTTGTTCATTAGCTTAGAAACTAGAGAGAGTGGCAGTCTGAGAGCCAGAGCTTCCATGAGACTCTCAAGTGACAACACGGCTGGCTGATGACTGATTCACCTGGTGATCACCTATGGCCTGTTTCCTTTCTTCCAGCTTGCTTCCCTATTCCTCCCACGTGAAACACTAAGCCCCGTGATGCCCCTTTCCAGCTATGGCAGAGTCCACAGTGCCCTCCAGACCCACGTGGGCAGCCCAGCTCTCCTCTGAGAGGAGCATCAGGCACCATGTGACCGTGTTTGTCCAGGACCTGAGCTACATGGTTTTGTGGCGTGGGACAATCTTTTCGAGCAATATCAGTGCTTCTGAGACACAAGGGTAAAAGAGAGTTATTTCCCTGGGGCTGCAACTTTCTGAGCTTGCACAGCTTCCAGATGCAGAATTAATTTCCTGAGGTCATCTGCAGCGCTGTGTAGACAGGTGACTCACTCTGCAAGCAGAATGGAAACCTGATATCTAGAATCGTTGACTATTCTGTGAAACTTGTTGCTCATTTCTTTCTTCTTTACAATCTCTTGCCCTTGACGTTCACAAGGCCTTGCTTGACCTTATGGGCACTGAGTAACTTCTTCCTTTCCTGAATGCATTTGGCATTTACTGTTTAAATCTCGGGCCTTTTTAGTGAGCATTTACTGAGTGCTCAGTGTGTGTCTCTGAATGGCGGTAGAGTCGTATGAAGGATAACTCCTTAAGGCAGGGGCTATTTTTATAGTTTAGTATCTATCTTTAACTTCAATTTGGCTGGAGAATAAGATACATTAAGAAAAAAACTTGGCAAGATGTGGTAGCTCATGCCTAACATCCCAGCACTCTGGAAGACCGAGGCGGGCGGATCGCCTGAGTCATGAGACCAGCCGGGGCAACTTGGTGAGACACTGTCTCTCCAAAAAAAATAAAAAAATTAGCTGGGTGTGGTGGCATGTGCCTGTTGTCCCAGCTAATTGGGAGGGTAAGGTGGTAAGGTTGCTTGAGCCCGGGGAGAGGGAGGTTGCAATGAGCCAAGATTGTACCACTGCCCTCCAGCCTGGGTGACAGAGTGAGACCCCATCTCAAAAAAACAAAGCAAAACAAAAAACCCAGGCTCCTCAAAGGTGGAAAATATATATCAGATAGCTGGGAAAATAAGACTAAATAACTTTGCTTTGTAATGTTTACAATGCATTATGTTTAGCATTTATAACTTAAGTGGATGAGGAATGATAAATATTATCTGGGTATGATATTTTCTTTGAGCACAAATATATTTTATGATTGTCAGAACCAGTGTGGAAAATTACTAAAGAACTTAAACATTCCCTCGCAGATGCAAAATATTTTGACATTTGCATTTCAAACCAAGATGCTGGAATAAGATTCCCCCCAAAACCCGTAAACCTCAGCACAGATCCCAGCAATAGATGGGGTTGTGTGTCCTTGCTAGCTCCGTGTGGATTGGGAGCCAGCGGCACTGAGGATGGCTTTAGCTCCCTGTCGGCTGAGAGCAGGGTGAAATCGATGACTGACTGATGTCTCCTGAGTTCCCAATACATGGTCATTGATGCAGAGAGGTTCTGTGACAGCCCACACTGAGGAATGCTTACAGAGGGCCCAAGTAAGTGAGAGAATGCACCCTGTGCACATAAGCACAAGCCGAGGACCCAGGCAGCAACTTGGCACCAGCCAGGCTGAGCACAGAGGTTCCAGTCTCTACATCAGAAGAGCTGAGTTTCCTGACCTTGAGAAGTTATTTTGACTTCCGTGTTTTCATCTTTAATAAGAAGGGTTTGGAATAAAAGAAGGAATACTGACAATAGCTGATGTTTCCTGGGTACTAATGGGTGCCAGGTCTCTTCTCTGTGTATTCATCTGTGCAATCTAAACAGCGCTCTATGACTAGAGGCCACCGCAACCTCCCTTTTGTAGGTATAAACCTGAGTCCCTGGCCCAGACTGACAGCTGGCAGTCCAGGCACTGAGGGACCCCAGGCTTCAAGTCACACTGCTACACTGCACTCAGGGTATGTGCCACCTGGGCCCAGACCCAGAGATCCACCCTAAGGGAGAGGATAAGGAGGTAGAGGACAGGCAGATGACAAGGTGGGGGCTGTTCTCATAAAGGGTTTCCTTCTTGGCCACTGTTGTCTTTTTAGGATGCCTGAGGGTGCTGCCTGGCTCCTTCCATCCCTGTCCTTACCCCTTTCCACATCCCCTGCAGATCAGCCCAGCAGTGAGGCACAGCCTAGGGTCAGATGTCCTGTAGATCAGCGTGAAAGCTCAGTAGCAATCCATTCTTCGTCTTAGATGCTCCTCTCTGTTAAGATTCTGAGAACACAGGAGAACACTGTGACCTTTCTTAGAGGGTGTTTTCCTAACATGCCTGGGAGAAAGACATGAATGGTGGTGTGAATCTCAATGTCTTTTCATGCCCTAATCAATAGCCCATCAATTATGTATGTGATTATGTCCGTAAACCCTGTTAGCATCCTGTGGAGAGGATAGGACTTGGTGAGCTTCAACTACTGAGCTCTTTCTTCGAAGTCTTACAGGAAGTTCAGTACAAAACCATGGCACCGAGTTGGCTCTGGCGGAGTGGACTCAGACAGGGGTCTGGAGTGCTGACCTCACTCTGCCTCCCTGCCCGGGGACATGCCTGTTGCGCCTGACAGCTCCACTGCTGGCAGTTGAAAAACCTTCCCAGGGTTTTCGTGGAGGGTTGTCAAAATGTTAAGGCATATTAGGCCATCATGGAGCAAGGTAACCTCCAGGGCCTTTACCGCGTCTAAATAATGTTTTCTTCTCTTTTTTTCTGGTCAAGAAGATACAGTTGGAAATTCCTACAGATTGGCTTTGCTTGAAATGCTACCATAGGCCACAAATAGGCGAAATCCCTGTATTTGAAACTTTAAGGTGCAACGAGGGAAGGCAATCCGTGCGATCTCCTTGCGCCCCCCATCTCAAGATGGTGAAATCAATGACTGACTGATGTCTCCGAAGTTCCTGATACATGGTCGCTGACGCAGAAAGTTTCCGGTGACAGCCCACACTGAAGGACGCTTATGGAGGGCCCAAGTAGGCGAGAGAATGCACCCTGCGGACGTTTTGTGATTTTGTGAGTCACAAAACGTGCGATTTTGATTTTGTGGACCATTGCTTCCTCCTTTCTGGTGCCATCCTGAGACAGTTTGGTTACATCCAAGCGGTGCAGATGTTACCACAGAGCACAGAGGCTTTGCTGAGCTCCCACAGGTTTCTTTGTTTTTGCCAATTTTTGGTACTTAACGTTTACGTCTTTGAATTGTATATTGTTTCATGTGTGTTTTCCAAGTTGCTGCTCTACCAACCTTTTTGTGTATTCCTGAGTTCAAAAAGCACTTTAAGTAAAAAACTGAGAGTGCAGTTGAAGAGGAAGAAACAGGTGGGTGGATCACGTGTGGCTTGGGTGAAAAGCAGTTAGCATAGTGCGGGCTTTCAGCCTCCTCGTGCCATGGGTATTTGTCCGTCCTGTGGATATTGAGCCTCGACTGCTTTTCTAGGCCTCTTACCAGCTTCCTCCTCTGAAGTGTAGTGAATAGCATTGTGTATAATATAATTTGTAAGTGACTAAAAGCAAAGCCTGATCCCACATATCTCTTTTATAGACCTGCTACGTTGCCAGAAAGGTCTTCATTGCTCGACCTTATAGCCCTCCAGGATAAAAGCTTTCTCAACCACAAGAATTCCTGCTGAATCTGGCTGCCTCCTTCATTACTGTACATCAGTCCCTGGCGCAATACCTAGGCTATAGTAGATCTCTCTAAACGATTGAGAAACCTCTAATTGTGCAGTGGCTTATTTTTTAGTGAGTGCGAATTGGAGATGGAATATGGATGGATCTAGATGGATAGAGTTGGTTCACAAAATGAAAACTGTCACTCGGTGGGAACCATGCTGGGGAGGATCCTGAGGATGCCCAGGTCAGTCCGTGATGTCTATGACAGGCACGTGAGGGAGGGGCCCCGCTGTAAGTGTCTCAATCTGCCATCTCTGCTTAGAGCTTGAGTGACTGCTCAAGAAGGCAGGCCCGCAGGCCCACGCTTAGCGGACAGAGCACACGAGGGTGGATTTGACTGAGAAAGTTGGTAACATACTTTCAAACAGAGAAATACGGATGGCAGCAACACCTGCCTCTGCGCATGGCCAGCCCTGCCTGAGTCTGTCACAGTCTCCTTTTCTGGAAGTGTCAGTACCACTTCCCTCATGCATTTTGGAGCCTTGAGTTCAGGCTAAAACGTGGCCTTTTGAGGGGAAGGAAAAAGAAAGAGGGCAAAAGAATGAAGTGTGACTTCTTAAACAGGTTTCAAGGAAGGATAAAAGGGCCTTGCTTAATTTTGACACCTCCGAAAGGTTAGGCCACCTGTAAAGGGAAAGGTGAGGTTGATGCTGGGTTTACAAGAACTGCTTTCCTCAGTTCTTCTTGGTTCTCATCAACGTGGGTGACCCACAGGACTCCTTACGAAGCGGTGGCTGCAGGGTAGCATCCAAAATGACTGCTTAGAGCTTACGAATCTTCACTAATGTGTGTGTCCCAGATAACAGAATGGAAAGAAAAAAATTAAACCTGTGTAGACGTGAGTATATTAGTTTGGAACAGTGAGGAAAGCTCTAAGAGAGAAATCAGTATAATATCAGTTTAGCAAGGCTCACAGTCAACAGTCATTTGGTAAAAGCTGAGCATGTATGACACTCATAACAGAATCCTGTGATTCTTTGGGGATATCTTTGCTGGTGCATCAGGTAGCTATTGTTATGCAAGCACCCCAAGACTCAGGGGGCTGAAGACAGCATCATGTTATGAAAATCGTGCGTGTGTCAGCTCATTGGCCTGCTTGCTTCTACTCATGCAGGGGCCTTGCCAGGGGCACCTTAGCTGAGCAGGGCTGTTCCATGTGAGTCTAGGAGGCATGGTACTTGCATGGACATGACAGAAACACAGGCAAGCTCTCCTGAGACCTAGGCTCAGAACAGGCGCTGGAATTTCCCTTCATTCTGTGGCTCCAAGCAAGCCACATGGCCAGGGAATGGGGAAATAGGCTCTATACTTTTTGCAGAAGGAACTGCAATGCCCACAGACTGTGAGTAAAGGGAAACATGAAGAGCTGAGGTCATCAGTGCAATTTAACACCCTTAGATTGGTCTAGAGCACATGTTGTTGCTATTAGTGGTCTCTGCACCCTGAAAAATGTCCAGCAAGCCTTTAGGATGGTAGCTTTAGTAGACGCATGAGTGGATTGGCATGACTCACGTTTACCCTCACTGTCAGTGTTTTTCTTTCCATGCATGGTTGACGTTAAGATTGCTGGATGGTAAACAAGTATAATTTTTGAAATTGTTTTCTGTCATCTGTTAGTAAATCAATCAGCATTTACCGCACAGCTACTGAAGGGGCAGCTGCTGCTACTTCCTGGGTTCATGGAGACAGGGGTGAGGAGGATCACATTTACCGAGTAATCACTTCATGTTAGGAACTGTGCCAAGAACCTCGTAAACTGCAAGGTAATTGAGATGGACATTTTGGTGGGGAGATAGCCATGCATTCTTTTGTTGCTAGTTCGGGCATCTATCCAAAGTGTAAAGTCTTAGGAAACTATCAATGGTGAGGGAAAGGGATTCAATTTCCAAGGTTTGGCCTTGAATGTAGAAAATACAAATGTGTAAGTGAAAGTTTTCTGTGGCTTTTGTAATGGCTGTATTTTTTTATATATAGTAAACAATGATAAATAGTTGTCCTTTTAACTCTGAACTTTTTTAAAAAAAAAGAATGTCACTGTGCACAGTTTGAAGCTAAAAAAAATTGCCTTCACAGAGGGAGGAGTCATGTCTTTATGTCTCTATAACATTATGTGAAGTATTGCCTGTCAGCTTTGGAGGACTTCCGTGACTGTAGTTTATATGGATAATTTTGTTTAACTTTTCTTTTGTTCCAAATGTTACAATTTTGCTTTCTCATAGATATACATGGGAACTAATGTACTGATAAGGTTCCTTTCTCTTAATACATGCTGTCTGCACATTTGTCTCCTATAATAGTGATTAATAGTTTTAAAGAGGGTCATGATAGTCTGTTATGTCAAAAGATGCCATTGCCTTCTGTCTTTTTCTGTGTGTTTCGGTTTTGAAAATGAGAGTACAATCAGACCTGAAAACAAAAAGCATATGACTTTATTTCATGACCTACAAAAAGTAATGGTAAGCAAGATACAAATTTTTATTCTCCACGGGTATATACACTATCAAACAATTGAAAGAAACCAAGATTATCTGAAAAGGCCTATTTTTTTAGATTTCATCCTGGAGATCCTTCTGTTTAGTTTTGTTTTTTGAGACGGAGTCCCACTCTGTCGCCAGGCACCAGGTTGGAGTGCAGTGGCGCGATATCCGTCCTGGAGGTCTTTAATCAAAATTCCTACCCCAAGAAAATGACCAATTTGCTCTAGCCTTATGGAATAGTCTGGAGTGGCTTCCTGGGCCATCTGAGAAGTTGACCAGTCCTATCCAGGGCTTCCCGATTGGCCTGGCTTTGCTCAGGGCTTGGGGGCTGAGATTTAGCAGGTTCCACCAGTGCTGTTGGGAGCTCCACAGAGGAAGGTCGAACACTTGGTGGTCTGTCCTTGTGGTCAGACCCCGGGATGTGACTTTCGAGAATATTCTGAAAATGAAAATGGATTTCTTGGGAAGGAAGTATGTGGAGTCATTAACATGAATTAATACTCATCAAAAAATGAGCTTTTCAGGCTGGAGGAAAGTAGGCAGGGCTGAAGAAGGGAGCTCCAGAAGGGGAGCTGGAGGGAACCCAGCAGGGAGGGGGCTCAGAGGCAGGTGCCACTGCCCAGGAGGCCGGACCTAGGGGACTGTGGTCCTCTCAAGAAAGGATGGTTGCTGGGGGTGCGCTGGGGGGATGAGGGGCTAGAGGGGGAAGGTGCGACCCACCCCAGGGAATGAGAGGAGAGAAGTGGGAAGGGTTTTCTTGGACCCCCACTTCACCTCCGGGTTGGACAGGCTGAACGCATGAATTTCTAAGGAGCAGCAGGCTCTGCTTTGTGTCCCAGAGTGTTGGCAGGTGTGCAGACCCTGCACCAGGCCTCTGCTGCTGCCATTCCCCACAGGCACTCAGCCAGCACTTCCTAGGCACTGTGCTCCATGAAGGACTCTTTTCCTGTCCACCTTCTCTCAATGGGGTCGGGCAGGCTGAAGGGTCTGGAGTCTTGGTGAGGCTGTTCCTGGATGGACTGTGAGCAGCTGCAGGAATGGAGGGACCCAGGCCTCAGGGGAGCCTGTTCATTGAAGTCCTCACTGAGAGGTTAGTGCCAAGGGGTGCTGACAGGTACATTTACGGGGAACTGGCACATATGAGGCAGCAGCATCTGCCCCGGCCTTGGCGCTATAATAATCCATGGCATTGCTGAGAACAATTAAACAGTAACCAACAGTAATGGGCTCACACTTCAGGTGTTTTCCCTTGGCGCTTGGTGGGTCCCAAAATGTTGGGGTTCAAGGTTTTTGTTATGTGTAGGGAGGGCCAGAATGGATCCTATCTGCAGGCGTTGGGATGGCCTTTGTTCAAGCAAGAGGTGAAATTAAGTGTCTAGAGGCAGAAATAGATTTCACTCTGGGTTCTGTTATCCATGGTTCTTTTTAGATTCCTTCTGAATGTCCACAGGTGTGCTCAACAGCTAAATTCAGCTGCCTTTGAAATCACAAAAAGGACTCAACAAGTGTGGTCCCTTTCACCAGCATCGAGGAGGATTGTGTAATTCAACCACTAGGGTCGGCTCTGAGGCCGCGTGGCCGTGGCCGGAGCTGAAAGCTGAGATCTGCCGCAGACTGCTGGGGGGACTTTGCCTAGGTTATTTAACCCCTTGGTGCCCCGGTTCCTCACCAGAAAACTGAGGCTGTGGCTGCATTTGCATCACAAGGTTATAGGAAAATTCAATAAGCTAATCTACAGGGAGCACTTAAAAGAATATCTGGCATGTAGGAAGCCCTCAGTAACTAATTGTTTGCTGAAATTATTAATAGTCACTCCACAGCTGAGGAAATCTTGAATTGCCCTTGTTGGTGCTGCAGGGTATTTGGCTCAGGTAGGAGTGGTATAGCAGCTTGGGTTTTTTTTTTTTTTTTTTTTTTTTTTTTTTTTTAGATGAGAGGCTTCCTCCCCCTGAAAGGGGGCTGGGTTTGTGTCGCCTCCAGCTGCTCCCTGAGAAGATATTCAACTTCTCTTAAACTACGGGATGTTTAGAAGGAGACTGTATACAGAGCCTGGTCATTCTGTAGGTCACAGGGACACAGGGCCACTGCCTGCACCCACTGGACAGCACCCTTCTGTGTGCCTTCCATGGGGAGGAATGTGAGTGGTTCCTCAGTGTTGTGAGAGGGACCAGATGACTGCAGAGGGAACACCATTCACATTTGTTTATTCCGCAAAGCACTTTACTCTCACCTGAAGGTTGATACATCTTCGGGCTTCTTGTAAAAGAATCTCATGTTTGCATCTGTGTATGGACATTGTTATTTGTTCATTTCGCTTTTTAAAGTGAATTAACTTTTACAATTTTGGTTTCAAAGTGTGTTGTCCTTGAAAAATCATCCATCAAGCATTAAAAATGCACACATGGGGGTCCCACTCCTGGGAAGCTGCTCTGGTCGGTCATTCAGGAAAAGTCAGCGATCTGCATTAAAAAAAAATTTCTCAGATGAGTGGCCAGGCAAAATAACCTCTAACTGCTTCTCTTGTTTGAGTTCTCCCAACAATCTGTAAGAGAGAATTGGACAGATATTCCTGTCCCCAATAGATGAGGCCACAACTACTTAGAGTAAAAATTTTTCTGGGGTCACATAATTAGTTAACATATTATTCCAGGTAATCACAGATTTCTTTTTGAGCCAACAATCCCGAAATCTCAATAGTTTCACCCAAGAATGTGTCAAAGGGCCATGTTTTGTCATCTCTGGGTTCTGCAGGGCCTGCTGTGGGAATTGAGCATCTGCAGATTTTGGTATCCACAGGGGGTTCTGGAGCCAATTCTCCATGGATAGTGTGGTGACACACCTCAGGATCTTCACAGCCAGGCGTGTGGGCAGAGGGGAGCACGTGGCCATGCTACAGCCAGCCTGGCACTGACTTTCATCACTTTAGCCCCTATTCTGTTGGCCTGGACCGAGGCATACCATGCCATGAGGCCCAGTTAGATGCAATGGAGTGTGGGCAATACCCTCTCGTATGTTCAGAGGAAAAGGGCCCTGTTTGCTGAAAACATTCAGTAGTTTCCACCACTATTAATGAACATAAGGCAATGAAATCTAAATAGTGAAAACTCTTCTTTGCGTAAAACCTATGCTTTTACTGAGACTGTATTGTTGCAACAATCCAGGGATGCAGTTATTTATCTCCCTATTGTTTAAGGACGATAAAACAGATTCAGAGAATTTAAGTGACTTGCAAACGTCCACACCCCTGAGAAACAAGACAGCCAGAGAACCCTTCAGAGCCAGCATCTCTCTGCTCTGATGCCAGGGCTGTGTGATCGGAACACATCCACTGACCTTGGAGGTAGAACGAAGCTGGTGCCACAACTCAGGTTTCTCGACTGCCATTTTAGTGTTGCTTTTTCCACTACACGGTCTTTCTTACTGTTTTGAGCATGCTGTATTACCGTAGGGACTAGCAACGTAGGTTTAAGCAAGTCTTCATTGACTGGAGAAGAAAGACATTTAGTAAAAGTTGCTTAAAGGTTTTCCCATTGCCACGTAGAAATAGACATTTCTACTTAGCTATCCTGGGAACCTTCTCTCTGAAAGCCTCACAGCAGGGTCCCTCTCTCCAGATTGGCAGCTGCAATAGTACAGTAATTAGGAATATTATTTCTAACTCACAGGAGTTCTTCTGCATGTTAGGCACCTCCCAGAGAAAATATTCCCCACTGTTTTTCTCTCTTAGCGTCTCCCAGGTATATTTCCAAGCAAGTTTTGCTCCACTATAAGTTGATGAGGGCATTTTTTTTGAAAGCTGATGGCTTGGCAAGGGTTAAGTCTTAATAGCTTGTGTTTCTTCTCACTTTACCTGCCTCTCCCTAATGATAATGTCTGTTCAAGTTGAGCCCAGTTGCAGCCAGTTTCTCTGGGAGTCAAGAGCCTGTAGCATGCCCAGAGAGCCACCACCTGTCCACAGCATATGGTCTGAAGGCATGTCTGCTGTTCTAGCCTGACCAGCCAGCCCAGGATTTCCAACTGTGAGCTCATCCTCCTGTAAGACAAACGGGGGTTTAGCCAGCGCTCACCTTGGCCTGGTGACCTTTGAAGGTTGAGATTGCAGGATAATGCAATGGGCTTCCGACTCCACGTGAGTCATCCCTGATCTTTCACCCTGGATCCCTGGGAAGGAACCCAGAGCCCTGCCTGGCTGGCCTCCCTCTAATAAGATGGAAAGCAGGGGTCTTGACCACACCATGAGATTCATGACGGTCTCCTCTCTTGTGTCCCTGCCATGGCTCACATTCAATAATTAGATACCAGCTCATTAATTCCCTGCTATCCTTTCAGAAGGAAAAGGACAGTGCTCTTTGTTCTGCTCTGCTGGGCCCTGAGCCCTCACGGCTTGAAGTGAGGTCTAGATTCTGCCTCACTCCAGAGGTGGCTGCCACTTTCTCACTCCAGAATCAGCCCTTCAACCATGAAAAGATATAAAGATGCAGCTAAATTATATAACCCAAGCATGAAAACACCTGAAGTGTATGACACCATGCTCTCAGACACTTGTAGGAAATGAGAACTTTATAATTAGGCATTTCATTGAAATTAACGTATCATACATAGGGAAGTTGACAAATCAGCAAAATTTATTTGCCTGAAGTCGCATAGGTAATTAAAAGTAGATACAGCTGAGACTCGGTGCATTTCCGTTACTGCAAGCTACTGTGCTGTAATTCCCAGCTAGGAGGGAGTCAGTGAAAAAGTATCATCTAGTTTCCTTCTAAGGTTTTAAGTGTTTGACTTTTCCTGCCCTGAGAATGACTTGCCTTTGAGGAACCCAGTCCAACTTAGCTTGAACAACACGGATTCTTGTCTTTAGTCAAAAGCCTCAACATAATGCAAATCAGCTTAACTTCTCCAGGGTCTGGCAAAGCTTCATACACCTTTGAGAAACAGAATGAGGCAAATCTGCCTCGGCAAACATGTGCATACGACTTTCATCTGAGCTATCAGGAGGACAATTTATAGACACATACACATAGCCTGAAGTCCAGAGGCTCTGGCATGTTGCAAAATCAAACATAATCCAGAAAACTCACCACCCTAGACCTCTATTCAGGTCTCATCTGAAATAATGGAAGTCAGAGCCAAACTCATCAATTAAACCAAAATTATTTATTTATCATAATCTCTACTGCCTGCTGCTTCAAATGATTTCTCATAAATTAATGAGCTCATTTACGTGCATGTCAATATTTTGTTTTATTTTAAACTACAAAATAAAATGCAGGACCAGGTTTTGTTCTCAGTGCCTACTTTTCTATGGCATTGATGCTGATAGCAACTAAAGATTAAATCACAGAATGGCTCCCTTTTTAATTCATTTCTAGAAGTGGGTCTTTGCCGGGAGGCAGAGGTTGCGGTGAGCAGAGATGATGCCACTGCACTCCAGCCTGGGTGACAAGAGCAAAACTCTGTCTCAAAAAACAAACAAACAAAAGAAATGGGTCTTTGTTTTCATTAGTGATGAGTGAAGGGAGCTTGATTTGGGGAAATTTAGACAGAGGTCATTGAAGTGGCCTAGAGTTTGGGAATGTATATAAAACTCAGCTGTGCAATTGGGTCGAAACTGTGCTAAGAACAGGCTTTCATGCCAGACTGGTCCCCGATTCCATTTGGTTCCTGGCAGAAAACCCTTGAAGAATAGTATTTGGTTCTATTTATTTAGCATTTCAAATGCTGGTTCATCAGGCCCCCATCCTGATCAGAAATAGCCAGAAGTGGAAGTGGGAACCTCAGTGGCAGCAGAGTGGCCTCACCTGGGCATGGCAGCACCTAGCCTGGGTTTCCAATATGCCACTGAGAATGTGGTTGAGTGCAGGGTAACCTTTACCATAACCTCCCTGTGCCCCTGCCTGTTTCCTCGCTGGCTGACCATCTGCCCTGGGCCACAGGTAGCGCTCCCTCTCCACTCTCCCAAGGAAGAAAGTCCTGGAAAATTACTCCCTTGGCCTGCTCTGTTCCTGAAGGCTTGCATATTGCATCACGGAAGTTCCTCTTGGGATGAAGAGTAATGTTGGGACAGATGACTGTCCTACTTTCTAGCAATGAAGAATGATTGCATGGAGCCTCACATTCCTGATGCTAATGAAAACTTGCCCTTTCAGCTGGCGTTTGCATCAGGAGATGTCACTGCTTGATTTGTAGCATTTTGTAGCATAATGCTCTGAGCGAACGCTGTCTTTGGACCATTCCGTTGCACAGTAGGCCGCCAAAATCTATGCTTTTCTCAATAGGGAGTATAAAAAATTTGTTGTTTTTAAGTGGGCTGTCAGACCTAAAAAAATAAATCTCAGTTCATAAACTTGAAAAACTCTGAAATGTTAAAAATTTTACTGGTTCACTGAGAACGTAACATCCAAGACAAGAGAGATCAATTTTGCATATTATTATTTCTACCTAAAGTATTCTATCTCACTTAAGGGAAATATTTGTTTGGAAGCAGTGGTTGGGGCAGGTAACCAAGCCTGTCCAACAAAAAATCAAGTTTTTAAACAAAATGTTATTCCGTAAGGGTGAATCTTTAAAAATTGCCAAATGCATTCTTGAGATGAATAACAGGAAGCTTAGTTCTAGAAAGGGCCTGAGTGATGATTGAATCCATTCTTCATTTCACAGATGGGGAAACTTGAGTTTCAGAGATGCAGACATTCCTACGATCACAGAATTAGTAAGCTGGAGCGCAGGTGTGAAGACCTCTGATAGTGATTCCCATGTGAATGTTTCTATGATGAAACTGTACAAAATGATAGAGCAGTACCAATATCAAAAACACCTGTCACTAAGCACTTATCAAAAACACCTGTCACTAAGCACTTTCATATATAATATCTTACTAAATTATAAAAAAAAGGAAGTAGCTGTTATTTCTGCTTCATAAATAGTATAACTGAGGCTCAGAAACATTAAGTAACTATCCTGGGGTCACAAAGGAAAGAGTATTAGAGCCAGGTTTAGTCCAGAGAGTCAATTTCTTTATTTCCTTCCCATTACATGAGAGTTTCTTTTTGCTGACTTTTATTTTTAATCGGAAACCTTTCTTTAAAGACACTAATGATCAAAGATCTAAATGTAAGAACCAAAACTATTAAACTCCTAGACGAAATCATAGGCTACATCTAGTATATAACAGAACCAGATGGAAATTCTAGAAAATTCTGAAAAGTACAATATCAGAAAAGGAAGACAATAGTTGACCTTAGATATGGCAATTGTTTCTTAGATGCGACAACAAAAGCACAGACAACAAAGGGAAAACAAGATAAATTGGGCATTATTGAAATTAAAAAGTTGGGTGCATCAAACACTATTAAGGAAATGAAAAGACAATTCACAGAATGGGAGAACACTTTTGAAAATTGAATATCTGACAAAAGAATTGTATCTAGAATCTGTAAAGAATGCTATATAAACCAGTAACAAACTGACAAGTAACCAATTTGAAAATGGAAATACTGTCTGGGCATGGTGGCTCGTGCCTGTAAAACTAGCACTTTGGGAGGCTGAGGCAGGTGGATCACAAGGTCAGGAGTTCGAGACCAGTCTGGCAAATATGGTCAAACCCTGTCTCTACTAAAAATACAAAAAAAAATTAGCCAGGGGTGGTGGCACGTGCCTGTGGTCCCAGCTACTTGGGAGGCTGAGGCAGAAGAATTGCTTGAACCTGGGAGTCAGAGGTTGCAGTGAGCTGAGATTGTGCCACTGTACTCCAGCCTGGGCAACAGAGTGAGACTCCANAAAAAAAAAAAAAAAAAAAAAAAAAAAAAAAAAAAAAAAAAAAAAAAGACAAGAAAAAAGAAAATG
The DNA here is from genome assembly GCF_001604975.1 of Cebus imitator. Classification (NCBI taxonomy): domain Eukaryota; kingdom Metazoa; phylum Chordata; class Mammalia; order Primates; family Cebidae; genus Cebus; species Cebus imitator. The sequence goes on along the minus strand of NW_016107335.1, from coordinate 5,043,962 downwards.
GAAAATGGGAAGTACTGAGTACACCTTTTCATTTAAATCATTGAATAGTTCACAACAGCTATTGTAAAGTTCTTGCCTTTTTACTGCATCCATCATCTCTTGGTCTATTTCTGTGGAGCAATTTTTTCCTAGTTCTTGGCAGTTTCTCGTCTTTTGTGTGTCTAATAACTTTTAATTGAATGTAGCACATTGTGGATCTTCTATTGTTGAGAAACTGAATTTTTAAAACTCCTTCAAAGAGCTTTGTGTTTTCTTCTTGAGGCTGTGAACTCAGTTCTGTTGAGGCTGATTCACAACAGGCTGCAGCTGTGTCAGGGTGGATCTGGATCAGATATCTAGTCACCAACCCTGCACATTCCTGCTGCTTCCACAGACTCACTCACTGATTTCTGTTTCTTCCACCATTAGGACCACTCATCACTGTTAGTCTCTGCTTCTCCCCGATTTGAAAGCGTTGCTAAGCAGAGGACCCTTGCAAGTGAGGTTCCCATCATGCTCGCCCCTTCACTTCCAGGGTCATGGTCCTGTTGCGTGTGTAATCCCCTTCCTGAAAACACTTGCTGTATCTATTTTCTCCAGTCGTGTAATTGTTTACAGTGAGAGAGGAAGCCTGGATACTCACAACTCTATTATGAGAAGCACCACAAATCTCTCCTATTTCATTTTTAATCATTCTGTGTTAGAGGTATCTAACTACTTTGCAATGTTTAAATTCTTATGGGGAGAAGCCCAAGGTAAATAATAAAATTAACAAAACTTTTAGTCCAGTATGTATTCCTCAGAGAAACCTCAGGTTTCTTTTTTAACAGGCTCGGGTTTTTGTCTTTGTTCTAGAAGTTACAAAACAGATACAACCAAATATAGTTAAAGCGGGAAAATCTATTTGAGTTTACCTCACATCATTCTGTTGGGTCAGAAGATAATGTTTAGAAAAATACTGTAAAATTCCTACTTTATATAGATAAACCTTTAGAGGCCGGCCTCTCTCTAGAAGGACTGCACAGGGAAATAATTTTGAGCCTACTTTCTTGTCTTTATCTTCTATGTTCTCTGCTCAACTTCCTGTCTCAATTGGCATGGAACTTGCTCTGCTCCTCATGCTTCTGTTTGTTTAGGAAATTCACTAGGACTCTACAAGGGACAGATTGTCCACTGTCATCCAAGTCCCTTTCAAATAACCCCTCTATCCTTTGCCTGAGACCAGGGAAGTCTGACCCTCTGTCGGATCCCAGTCATGTTGTGAGGGAAGAGTGACCAGTAACTTGGGGCCACCTCCCCGCTGTTCTTTCCTTGCTCCCCTTTGCCCTTGAGGTGGCCTCAACTTCCCAGGTTCTCTTTATGCTTCTCCCAGCCCAGGCTTCTTCCTTAGGTTTTAGAACCAGCAACTAATACCTAATCCCAGTAGGGTGCTTATGACTGAAGCTGACAGTGTGTTTGAGAAACCGAGGCTAAAATAAAGAGACCCTAATGCAGCAGGGGCCTTGATAAATTATATCAAAGTGATGGGAACTGTGGGAATTTCTGAGTGAGCCCAAAAGTTATTAAAGGCATGAGTATTTCTCTGTCCAGTAAGTACCTCCCCACCTCCACCCCCATTTATCGACACTTTCGAATTTATACTAGCATAAGGCCAACCTTATCTATGGCCATGAATAAGCTATTGAACTACCTCATTGTTCTGGTCAAAATAATGCATGGGGCCAGGCTCATGCCTGTAATCCCAGCATTCTGGGAGGCCGAGGCAGGCAGATTACTTGAGGTCAGAAGTTCAAGACCAGCCTGGCCAACATGGTGAAATCCCATCTCTACTAAAAATACAAAAATTAGCTGGGTATGGTAGCATGTACCTGTAGTCCCAGCTACTTGGGGGGCTGAGGCACGGGAATCACTTGAACTCTGGAGGCGGAGATTCCAGTGAGCCAAGATTGTGCCATTGCACTCCAGCCTGGGTGACAGAGCGGGACTCTGTCTCAAAAAAAAAAAAAAAAAAAAAAAAAAAAAAAAAAAAAAAAAAAAAAAAAAAAAAAAAAAAAGGAAAGAGAAAGAATCATGGGCTTCTATTTCTAGCTATTCTGCTTGTATTTTTTGATTCCTTGCATCCTCTTACTTGATACCCCTCCCTGTTCTAAAAACAAAGCCTTTCTTCACATTTTGAGTGTGTCTGCTATCGATAATGAGGCAACAATCCTGGTTCTGAAGAATTAGAATAAAGCAGTCACTAAGGATCCCATTAAAGGTCAAGCTGTCTAATTCTTAATCTCACGACACCTGCCTGATAATGATGGATACTTATTAAACTCATTCCTTCTGGGTCTCAGAATACACCGTTAGAATAATCCAATTTTTCATTCAGGCACTTAAAGTTCATTAAATGAATGCTGGAGAAACTGTTTTCCCATTGACATACTTAGCTTACTGGAATGAGAAAGTAAGAAGTGCCTGAATATTGCTTGTTCTCAAACCCAAGGAAATCGAGGGGTCTGTGGAGATCCAGGATCTCCTCTGTTCTCACCAGTTTTATAGCTTTCATCTAATTTTACTTTTCAGCCACATTGGATGTAGCTGACCTGCATCTCAAAATGCTGTCTTCTGATTTTCCCTTTGATTGCACCAGCCACTCCTTTTCCATTTCCTCGACTGGTTCTGTCTTCCTGCGTGACCTCTCAGCGTTGAAGTCTCCTCTGCCTGCTCTCTTCTGGAAGCATTTTATTCCTGGATGAGCTTCTCAATGCCTTGGTCTCATAAACTGGCCATAGGATAAGAATTCCTGATTTTACATGTCAAGCCTTGTCTCCATAAGTGAACTGCAAACTCAGTTTTCAGAGTGCCTGTCTGACCATTCCACTCTGATGTCTAACATGTCCTCACTTACATGTGGCCAGAAGAGAGCTCCTTATCCCCACAACCATCAGTCCTCCACCAGTGTTCCGTCTCAGTCCATGGCACCACCACCAACCCGGGTGTCCAAGCCAAAAGCCCTGGACACTTTCCTTTTCACCACATCTAACCATTCAGCAAGACTCATCAATCCTGTCTCCAAAATATACCCCTAATCTGTGCGGTACCCCCACCCCCCACTGCTACCAAACCAACCCCAGCCACTGTTGTCTCTCAGTGGATTCTCTGAAGTTGTTCCCAAGAGGCCCAGCTTCCACTCACCCTCCCACACCCATTCTCCCTGAGACTACCAGAGTGATCTTGTTAAAACCTAGGTCAGATCCAATACCCGCTGGAGTACCTGGCCTCCTCTGCACATCACAGACAGAAGCTCCTTACTGACCTCTAATGGCGTGCATGCCCTGTTCCACCACCCTTCTGAGACCCTTTTCCCTGCACACGCCACGCTCTGCCCGTATTGGCCCAGGTTCTTTTCCTCAAACATATCACATTCCTTCTGCATAGCAGCTTTGCTCCGCTGTTCTGCCCCAAAGGCACTCTCATAGATCTTCTGCCATTCAAGTCAGCCCGTGGCGCCTCCTCAGGGACGTGTTCCCTGACCACTCTACCTAGAATCTCGCTCCCCCTCTGCCACACAATCTCCTCATCCTGCTTTATTTTCTTCTCAACATGTATCTTTATCAAGTCATTGAACAAGGAAGTAATGACAAGTTATCATTTCACTTTCCCCATTAGAGAAGGATATAGTCTGTTGTTTTTTGCTATATCTGCAATGTGCTTAGTAGTTAGGAAGTCATTATATAACAATTTTTAAAAATGGAAACATTCCGTTTTAAAAGTAGATGTATTTATTTATTTTCAGAGAAGCCAAGTCACTGGTATGCATAGTAATAAAACATCTCAATGAAGAAGTAGAAGACTTGAGGGTCCGGGCACGGTGGCTCACACCTGTAATCCCAGTACTTTGTGAGGCTAAGGTGGGAGGACTGCTTGAACCCAGGAGTTCAAGACCAGCTTGGGAAACATAGCAAGACCCCATCTCTACAAAAATTTTTTGAAAAAATTAGCTGGATGTGCAGATATCTCTTCAACATACTGATTTTCTCTATTTTGGATGTATACCTAGCTGAGATTGACCATTTGGCAGTTTTAGATTTGGGGGGAAGTTTCACACTGTTTTCCATGGTGGCTGTACTAATTTAATTCCCACCAACAGTGTTCAGTGCTCCCCTTTCTCCACATCCTCTCCAATAAAGGCCACTTCATTTCAAGCCATTAGTGAACTGACAGAAAACAGCGGAATGGAGGGAGACAGTGGATGGTTTCCAAAAGGACCAATGAAAGAAAGATAATGCCAAGGCAGATACCTGGAGGATGTGAAGCCAAGAGCATCACAGGAGAGAATGAATCATCAGGAGGCTGGTCAGTGGGTACGAACGTGCTGTTAGACAGAAGGAACAAGGAATAGAGTTCCATAGCATGGTGGGGTGACTATGTTAACAATATATATATGTATTTTGAGGCAGGGTCTCACCTTGTCACCTAGGTGGGAATGAAGTGGTGCCATCATGTCTCACTGCAGGCTCAACCTCCTAAATGCAAGTGTTCCTCCTGCCTCAGCCTCCAAGTAACTGGGACCACAGCATGTGCCACCAAGCCCAGCTAATTTTTTAAGTTTTTGTAGAAATGGGGTTTCACTATGTTTCTCTGGCTGGGCTTGAACTCCTGGGCTTTAAGTGGTCATTCTTCCTCGACCTCCCAAAGTCCTGGGATTACAGGAGTGAACCACTATGCCCAGTCAACAAAAATTTGTTGTGTATTTCAAAATATCTAGAAGAAGCTGGGCACGGTGGCTCACACTTATACTCCCAGCACGTTGGGAGTCTGAGGACTGTTTGAGGCCAGGAGTTCAAGACCAGCCTGGGCAACATAGTAAGGCCTTGCCTCTACAAAAATAATTTCAAAAAATTAGGCATGGTGGTACATGTTTGTAGTCCCAGCTGCTCAGGAGGCTGACACATGAAGATTGCTTGAGCCCGGGATTTCGAGGTTGCAGTGAGCTCTGATGGTGCCACTGCACTCCAGCCTGGGTGACAGAGTAAGACCCTGTTTAAAAAAAAAAAAAGAATTAGAGTACTTGAAACCTAGCCAAAACCTTGTCATCATGCAGGGTGACCCTGCACTTCCATTTGCTCATCCATAGATATTCCTAATATCTTCCTTCCCTTCTTCATAAGCAAGAAGATTAGATGGAATGAGGAATCCGCAAATACAAGGAGAGTCATAATGCATCACATATATGTTATGTTTATTTTATATTGAAATGGCCACCTGAAAAACTGTCTCTGGCAGAGTGCAGGGCCAGGTGAAATTCACGTGAGTGAGGAGCACCTGCTCCTCATGGCCCTGGTGTTGTTGTGCATACCCATGGAAGCAGCCGGATGCCCAGGGTTATATGTGGTAGCCAGAGCAGGGTGGTTTGCAACCCCGCTTCCATATCCATCAAGACAACAAAGCCACCACAATGTCCCCTGTCCAGCTGTGGATGACCTGAAATATGCTGTCCCCTTAGAGACTGCTTTCTTTGGGACTGATCATGAATATCTGCCCGGTTTATTGTAGAACCCACAGAGGCCAACACAGTGCCTAGCATATACTAGGTGCCCGATGATCCTGAGATCAATAAGGGGTGAAGAATGGCTGCTAGTATAAAAAGTGGGAGAAGGGCACTGAAAGAGGTGGGGATGAGAGTGAACGCCAGAGACCTTTTTTTTTTTGCCCATCTGGTAGAATTTCATCCACTCTACAGCTAGTCTCCAAGTCATGCCTTTACTTTTCCCCTGTATGAGTTGAAGCCAACTCTTTGTGGAGTCTAGGAACAGGCAGCTGTCCCTGTATGTGGAAAGGAATGCACAATTCACAAGCTTTCCAAGCTCAGTCCAGCATGTCTGGACTTTTCAATAGCATGGTTGCCATGGCATTACATAGGAGAGCCTTCCAGGCAGTTCTCATGCTAAGGGCAAAGGGTGACTGTGATATCAAAAGAAGCATTTGTTGCTCTTTATACTCAGAGGAAATCAAGGTGAACTTAAACTCATTAAAAGCAAGGCTGAGCACATTTGCATGAGCAGAATGTAAATACAGGTGGCTTCTTGCAGATGAGCTCCTCTCTTGCAGAAGAAGAGACTCAGGGCCTCCTGAGCCTGTTTGTTCTTAATTAAGAGAGATCCTTTTGCGTTGAGAGCAAGTTCATAATGGCATTTCTACCACAACACGCAACTTCTCAAATACCTCCTTCCCCCATATATTCAAAGTTTTACCTACAACACTTAGTGCAAGTTTGTAGGAGAAATATGCAAAAATGCAAAACACAATAAACAGAGAAAACAATTTAAAATGATTCTGCACACAAATGAATAATTTAAACCTCCATCATGTTTGTTATCTGTGTTGCATCTATTTAATATTAATAACTTGTGAAGAAAACGACCGCCAACATATTTAACAAGACTAGTGTCTTCTGGTTGCAAACCTTAGATGACTGGCTATTCCTCACAGGGCCCATCTTATTAAGAGTCTGTTATCTTCTTTAAATTTAATTTTGTGAATAATGAAATGTCTGTAAGAGGAAAACAAATATCCTGTCTAAAGCTAACCTCTCTTTACTCCCAGCTCTGTCTAATATTTATCTGCCTCTACCTTTTTCTTTCTTTCTTTCTTTCTCTTTCTTTTCTTTTCTTTTCTTTCCTTCCTTCCTTCCTCCCTTCCTTCTTTCTTTTTTCTTTCTTTTCTTTTTCCTTCCTTCCTTTCTTCCTTTCTTCATCCGCCCTTTCCTTTCCTCTTTCTCTCTTTTTTTATTTCTTCCCCTCTCTCTCTCTTTTCCTTCCCTCACCCCTCATCTCTCTGTCCCTCTCTCTTTCTTTCTCTTCTTAGTTTTCAACACCGGGCTCCACAGTTAATGCACACAGTGTAACCAGCTTTAATAGCTGATCATTCTCTCTCCAGAGATGTCTTCTTATGAAGCAAAGAGCACATACCAAGCAGTTGTATTGCTTTTCAAATTCCATCTTCAGTGAACATAGTCATTAAAGAATTGTATCAAGAAGAAACACGTTTATAATGTGGCTGTCTCCAAATTCTAAAGATGGCATTCTTATTGATTTAGTAATAGCTTACAAATCATGACCCAAAACTAGTTCTTCTGCACTTATGCCCCCAACCTTTGTAAAATATTTGCTGAGTAAGCATGGCCAATAACAATAATAGATGCTCTATTCAGTGTAGTTTTTCCTTGGGTCATATAAAGTCTTTTGCTTGGAGCTCATGTAAGAGTCCATGGAACCTGCATTCACTTTGGTGTCTTCAGAAAACTCTTTCCCTGTGGGGTCTGGGCGATCACATGGAATCTCACCCCAGGCTGCCCACAGAACTGTCCATGTAGGTGTCCCTTGCTGATCACACCCTGGGTGTACAGCAGAGCTGACAACCCAGGATTCAAATACAGCTTTCCAAAATTTCACACAGATGTGCACACACTCTCTCTCTCTCTCTCTCTCTCTCACACACACACACACACACACACACACACACACACACACACATGCACTCATGCGTGCACGTGCTCTCGCTTTCTCTCTCTCTCTCTCTCTCTCTCATCACCGGCCCTGCTGTCTAAGATGGCAAGATGTAGGGTTGGTTTTGGGTTTGATCTGTTTACATTCCGAATTCTGTGTCCATGTGTTTTAAATTTTCCTTTAGATAAAAGTGTGGTAGAGCATCTCTGTGGGGAGCTGATGTGGAGAAGTCCCACTGCGGGATGTGGTGCAGGGTAAAGGTGCGGATGAGAGAAGGAAGGAGAAAGCTCGGGGACAGGGAGGTAGAAAGAAGAGGAAGAACGAACGGATGGAGAAGCTGCCCGATGACGTGGAGCTTTTGTAGATCAGTGGCCCCAAACCTCTCATTGTGCAGGAAGTGCTAGAGAACACTAGAAGATTAGCCTGGAGTCTCGGGCAGTTGAAGAGTCAGAACTGGGACCAGGTCTTCTGGTTCTGATCCAGAGCTTTCCCTCCTACCTAGTGGTCGTTTCCATGCCATTCACATCATGTTTTAAGCAGTTCTTCCGGTATTCTTGCAGTGGTGACTTTTCTCTAGCATGATGTTCAAGCTCTGAAAGTTGCAAGTGAATGTAGAGAGCTTCTGACCTCAGTGAGCTCAAATTCTCACTGTGGAGATGACCTCCAGCCCCACAACAGATCAGAGACCTCCTGCATAGCACATGGGGCAAGCGGGAGAATGAAAGGAGGAGTATTTGGGAACTAGGAAGGTCTGGGGGAAGCGGCAGGAGAAGAAACATGAGGCGTTAAGAATGGGGTGCACGTGGGGGATGGGGGAAGGTGGAGCTGGGAAAACGGCAGGACTCCTTGGTGACCGAATGGGCAGACATGCGGCAAATCACTGCCCCCACCATGGGAGACACAGTGTGGAAAGAGCTGTGAGCCTCTCCCCAAGAAGCTGTGGTCGACATGGAAGATGACAGGGAGGTGTGGGAAACGCCAGGCAGAGAGGAGGAGAGACAGCTGCAGGGAATGGCATCACTCCACCAACAGAGGACCACGGGGCCTGGCGTGACACCCACACACAGAGGGTAAGACGAAGACCCGCCCCACCCCCAGAGGTGCTGAGGCTCACGTGGCAGCACCTTACCACTCAGAGGAAGGCTTCAGCACCCTGCGAACATTGCTGCTGTTATTCGTGGATCACCACACACCTCACAACAGCCCTGCGAGGCTGATTGGCCCGTCACCATTTTCCCCATTTAATGAACAAGGGCAGGAGGTCACAAAATGGGCATAAGGTCTTAGCATTTGGGGAGTCCGGCAGCCCTATGTCAGTTTCCCTGATGCCAGGACTCGGGGTGCTATGTTACGTCCGTGTCTGCTCCTCCCGGAGTGTGGTAACCCAGAAGAGGCCTTTGTGCCATGCTTTTTACAGCAGCACCTCCAGACGTTAGATGGGAGACCTGGTGCTTCCAGACTCCTCTTCAGCCTGCAGCCATTTCCACATAAAAATGGAAAAAGTGGAGGCAGAGCAAACCACGTATCCCAAACCAGGGGCAGCTCTCCCCTGTGTGCGTGGGGCTGAAGGCTCACGGTGCAGTGAAGGGCCACCATTTCCCTCCTTCCAGTGGATGTGAGAAGACATCTGGGTTCCAGCTCCATCAGCTCACTCATCCTTCAGTAGAGACAATTCAGCTTGCACGTGGATATGTGAAGTGCTGTGTGCATTCAGCTTCAGTCTCCTCTGCTGTTCCGGGTGCTGGACTCTAAGCCTCCCTTTTCGATTTATCAGGCGATTGGATGCCATCCACCCTTGTTGGTGAGAGTGGATCTTCTTCATCTACCAATTCAAATGATCATCTCTTCTAGAAACACACTCCTGGACACAATCCAGAAAGAATACCCTACTAGCTATCTGGGCATCCCATTGCCTGGTCCAGTTGATATTCAGAATTAGCTATCTCAGTTGCTAAGTCTAACTCTGACCTAAGGAGAGGAGAATGCCACTCCGCCCCTCAATGGGAAGAATCCTAGAGCCACTAGAGTTTCCTGCCAACCAACATTCTTACCAAGTAAAATGAAACAAGAATAAACGTTACACTTGGCTACAGAAGGTGATGGAAGAGGTAGAGCAAGAGACTCCACAATGATGCTAATTCCACTTATAATTATTTTGTGATGCAAAAAGTAATACATTACAATGAGTTGTCACCAGAACCTTTCTTAGCAAGGGAATGCTCTTTCTTTGGAAAAATATTTTGTAAAGCTGCTTGTACATGGAAAGTGAGACACTCAGGACCCAAGCAACAAAGAGATGGTTTATGTCATGCTGAGTGGAGAGTGGGGGATATTTGCATTTGCCTTTGGGAGGGAAGGAGAGAGGAAGAAATTGAAAAGAGAGGAAGAAGCTGGAATATGGGAAAGAGGTGAAGCATCATGAGAAAGTAGAAGCCAGGAAAAATATCCTAGTGATAAAGGTAGAAGAGACCGGGCGAGGTGGCTCACACCTGTAAATCAAGCACTTTGGGAGGCCAAGGTGGGCAGATCACTAGGTCAGGAGTGTGAGACCAGCCTGGCCATCATAGTGAAACCCTGTCTCTCAAAAATGTACAAAAATTAGCTGGGCGCAGTGGTGTACTCCTGTAATCCCAGCTACTCGAGAGGTTCGGGCAGGAGAATCGCTTGAACCTGGGAAGCGGAGGTTGCAGTGAGCAAAGATTGTGCCACTGTACTCCAGCCTGGGTGACGGAGGAGTAAGACTCTGTCTCAAAAAAAAAAAAAAAAAAAAGTAGAAGAAAAGAGTTTTAGGCAATGCCTAATATGTTACTGAAAGATGTATGCCACTCTTCCTACCATGAATGCTCCCTCCTGAAATTTTAAGGCAAATTTTATAGACTAACAGTTGCTTTGTGCGAGTGTTGTCTTGTGTGTATGTGTGGAGCATGAAGCTGAGGATGAAGCTGAACTGCAGGTCCATTTCATCATCACTTCATATCTCATTGCACATGCTGGAAAAAGAACAGGCATACACAAAGGAACTCACCAGCAGAGGTGGCCAGAAGAAGTCTTTCCTGGCAATTCAGAGAAATCTTAGTGCAGATTGTGCACTTGCACTAGGATGAGACAGAGGTTGGAGCTTGTCTTCATCAGAGCTCAAAGAGCAAGGATAACCCAGATGCCCTCTGGTTTGCATGTGGCTTATGGTTTGACAGCTGACTCTTTCTTAACTTCCAACCCAAGGGTCAGTACAGAGCCAGTTCCCCTTCTCCTCCAGAAGGAAGAACCTTCTACAGCCTGAGGCACCCGGTACTTGTCCTGAATGTAAGCTGGGATGACCTCTGGCTCCAGCATGCTATAGCTAACCTCTGTTTCACCAAACACTCAGGACTCCATGAATAGACCTTTAGCAAGTCCAGGACCTTGTGAAGATTGCACAAACCCTGCCTGGGAAGTGGCAAACGTGCAGACTTACCCTTGGCATCTTTGTACCTTTATCCACAGAGTTCCCATGAAGTTGTGACCCCACTCATGTAGCCTAATACAAAGAGAATAATACCTCCTACAGCAGGCTCTGGAAATGTTTCTTGAACTGCATGCACACAGACAGACACACTTCTTAAGTCTGAATTCCCCAATGCATGTTTCTCTATAGCCATCAGCATCACAAGCACCTACAGAACTTTGCCATTCGGTGTAATGTAATTGGCACATTTGAAGTACTGCCTTTGGAATTTTGTTTGTGGTGTTGTTTTTGAGATAGAGTTTCACTCATGTTGCCCAGGCTGGAGTGCAATGGTGTGATCTCAGCTCACTGCAACCTCTGCCTCCCGAGGTTCAAGCTATTCTCCTGCATCAGCTTCCCAAGTAGCTCGGATTATAGCTGCTCACCACCACACCCAGCTAATATATATATTTTTTGTATTTTTAGTAGAGACAGGGTTTCTCCATGTTGGCCAGGCTGGTCTCAAACTCCTGACCTCAGGTGATCCACCTGCCTTGGCCTCCCAAAATGCTGGAAGTACAGGTATGAGCCCCCGTGCCCAGCCTGCCTTTGGATTTTTTTTTTTTTTTTTGAGACAGAGTTTTGCTGTTGTTACCCAGACTGGAGTGCAATGGTGCAATCTCGGCTTACCGCAACCTCCGCCTCCTGGGTTCAAGCAGTTCTCCTGCCTCAGCCTCCTGAGTAGCTGGGACTACAGGCACACACCACCATGCCTAGCTAATTTTTATATTTTTAGTAGAGATGGGGTTTCACCTTATTAACCAGGATGGTCTTGATGTCTTGACCTCGTGATCCACCCGCCTCGGCCTCCCAAAGTACTGGGATTATAGGTGTGAGCCACCACGCCAGCCTGGATTTTTTACATAACAGATTGTATTATAAAGACCTACTCTCCACCAAAAATATTCTGGGATTTTTTAATTACCCAAAAATTGAGAACATAGTTACAAAAGATGTATCTGTCTCTGTTAAAAATAAATTCAGTTGTTAGAAGTTAGGGCTGTCCAAACAGCTTACCTGCAGCAAAATTAGGCCAAGTTTTACTACCTTCAAATGCGTACCTATGACCTTTGAAGTTCTGATTATTCTGGGAGCTTCTGGTGCCACATCCACTCAATCTGCCAGGAGGGGAATTTATACTACAGGCTGCATAATTTTCTTCTCAGCTGTAAAATATCTCTTTATAAAAAGTGTGGGTGAGAAGGAATTATGGGAGCAAATACAGTATTTATCACTTGAATTAAAAGACTAAACCTGGCAAATAGTCCAGCTATCAATCCACAAATAGTGTCTGTGGTTAGCAGCCTGATTCGGATAATCTGATGCGTAGATATATTTATATGTGAGTATCATAAGCATCAAAGCCACTTTTCTGTGTATTATTTTTCCTGTCACCCACAAATCATATTGCAAATATTGACAGTAATTGAATAAATTGCTGTGTGTACTTAAAGACTGGGCTTGTTGGAGACAAAACAGATTTATTAGATGATTGGTGTTTTGTTTTTTTTTTTCCTGTTATGTCAATGCTCATTGGAACACTTCTTCAAAAGTAGGAAAACTAAGCTAACCAGATCTAGAAAAACAAGCAGAGATTTCAAGGGATACTTTTGAAAGGTGGTGTGGTATCAGGGAAAACGTTGAATTGGAAGTCAGATGTCTGCGTGCACATTCCTTTCACAGCACTCCCTGACGGAGATAATCTCTAGAATCCCTTTAGTGTGTGTATGTTATGATTGCATGATGTCATTCTTGTCTAGGGATTATTGTCTGACTCTTCCCTAAGTAACTGTTCTGTCATAAATGGAGTCCGAGCAGTGGGGCTTGTCTCACCGTGAGTGTAAGATCTGCACGCTGCCAGCTTTCTCCTCCCACTTTCCTCGTCAGGCACCAAAGTCTCTGTAAGATGCACCAGGCTGATATTTTGTAGAATTGAGGTCTTCGCCTTTTATGCGGCATGAGCTGGAATCTGCCAGGTCAAATAGTCAACCAGGAGCTGTTTATGGACTCAGCCACATGGGAGAACTTGAGGGACCTCGTATATCTTGTATTCTCCAAAACTCCATCCCCCACAGGCTTACCAGTGTCCAAAAGGCATGATTTTTTGGGGAGGAGGCGGCTCTACAATAGTGTTAATTCTAGAATTCCTTTTTCAGGTGTCCCAGGACTAATAACTATTGGCATCATCAGTATTTAATGCTTTGTGCTAATTATATTACCTGATTATTTCCCTCCTTTGTGCTTTCTAGATGGATAGGAATCAATGAGAGTCTTGGGATGTGGGGTCAGTTCAACTCAGAAGACACTATCTTGGGGGAAAAGGCCATGATGAGTGACTTTGTTGAGTTGGAAAGAGGAGAAGGGAGATGAGACATAGGGTAGGGGGCGTACTGAGAGGAAGGATCTGCAGGGTGGTAGAGAAGATGCTGCCCTGGGGAAAATTTCACTGGTGTAGACTGTGTTTACCTAGCTTAGCCAGAATCCCCCTTCATCCCGCAGTGCGATCTTTTTGTGTATTTATGCAGTACACTTCCTGTCAGTGATCACAGTTAACAATCCCAAGTCTAGCACAGTTGTGAATGTGGCTGACCTTTCTTCAAATACTGCTCTCGAGCTCCTTAGCACTTTAAACATTTCAACTGTCTTGCACATTTGATTGTTCATAATGTAGGTTGCAACACAAGAGAAGGTTATGGAATTAATTTAGTGGGTCATGATCAGCTTATGAAAATAAAATGCAATCAAAATATACCTAGTGCATTATAACTAGGTGAATGAACTAAGAAGAAACTTTGTCCATTATCTATGTACGTAGTGTTTACTGTGCTGCTATGTAAAATGTATTTCTCATGGTAGATTGCAGTCACAAAAGTTTGAAAGCCTTTGAACCCCCTTTGACCATGGAAAGGAAGAGGATTAACTCAGCAGACCTGGGTCGCTCAAACCCTGCACATTCTCAGAAAGACCTGCTTTGGGACTGGCCCTTGGTGGCTCCTGGGAAATTTGCCACCAACCTTTGGAATAGTGTACCCAATAAGAATGTTTTTTTTCCTGTATGCCTTAGGCCTTAGGCCACATGTAACCAGTTTGATAACTTTGTCCTAACGGTGTGATTTATGCATGGTGAATACCTGTTTTTGCTTTGGGGTGGTGTGAATAGCTGAGGTGAGGTATGCAGGTGCTACATGCCTGCGTGACTGACCCCCAGTAAAAAACCTGGTCATCGAAGTGTTGGTGAGCTTCCGTGGTTGGTAACATTGTTTCTGGGGAAAATTAATTGTGTTCATGAGACTCCACTAGCAAAGAACCCCTGGAAGCCTTCTACTGGTTTCTCCTGGACTCTGCCCCATGTGCCTTTTATTTGTTTTGGATTTTAACTAATGTCCTTTCGCTGTAACATGTCAGAACCGTACATATAATTCAGAAAAGTAAGCTTTTCTGAGTCCCGTTGAGATTGGAATTGAGACCTAGGGAAGCTAAGGGCTTGCTAGAACATCTGGCTCAAGTCTGAGCTTGGAGTATGATTTGGTCATGGATATTAAGCTAGAATGGAGAGTCTATACCGAGTGAGTCCTTTTTTGGTGAGGCGGCATGGAAAGACGTTGGTCTGTTCTCCATTTGTAATGACAGTGATCCCTGGACATGACTTCGTCAGGTGTCCTTGGTGAGTTTAACTGGGTAAGAACAAAAGAAACTAAATATCTTATTCCTTTCTCAGTCCCCCATCAAGGAAATCAATAGCATAACACTGGTATAAAATAACAAAGCTTATTATAAACTTTGTCTCCACAAGTGGTTCTAGCCTTTCTGGAATCTTTCATGTGAGCTTATTGTTCTGTTGATTAATGAATTCAGTAATATTCCATTTTTAAAATTGTTTTAATTATGATATAAACAAAGGAGATACCTCTTCAGAGTCCGCACAAGCGAAAATGAATATAAAATCAGAATCCAACACATAAAAAGACAGTTCAGCAAACGCAGGACTCCAGTCTCCACTCCTCCTCAGGAGGGTTTGTCCCTGTGTTTTCTTGTTTTGTTTGGGAAAAGAATGCAAAAGAGATTTGTTATAAAAGCTTTGAAATTTAATTATGATTAGGGAGTTCTAAAGGAAATTAAACATAGCATGAGTACTTAAAAAATAAATTTAATATAGCATCTTATCAAATAATTCATTCCACACTGCTAGCTTCCTTCCCACCAGGAGAGAGGAAACAATTTTTGAAGACTCTTAACTAATTATAATGTCTGAATTTCTCTGACACACTCACTGTTGCTGAACTTTATTTTGTCATGTTAACTTACTGGATTATTCAGGGTTTGCTTATTCTAGCTATCACTTTCTAATAATGCGTAGTTTGGAAACCCCTTCCCCGTCTTCTGCATTCTAGGAACATGAGGCTTCATGACCCACAGGGGATGGTTTCTCGCTGTGTCCTCGCATGGTGGGAGGGATGAGGGGTCTCTCTGAAGTCTTGTTTCTGAGGGTACTAATACCATTCTTGTGGGCTTTATTCTCATGACCTCATCACTCCCAAAGTCCTCACCTCCTGACACCATCACTTCAGGCGAAAAACTTCGAAGTATGAATTTGTGGAGGGGGGTCCTCAAATATTCAGCCGATGCCACTCCCCATGCTTTGTTTTCCTCCACTGTGGTTTTTAGACAAACAGAGACTTCTGGAGTTGATTTGCCGTCTTATTTCTTCTCCCTGCTGGTTCTCACTCACCTGGGCAGGTGGCTTGTCTCTTCTTCCCCTTATCTAAATGATAAATTGCTCCCCCTCCCCCGCTGTCCTCTTCCAGGATCTTCCTCCACTTCCTCCTCTTAGGAACTCAGGAAATCTGTCTGCACCTGTCACATTGACAGTGCAAGCCCAAATGTTTTTCCACAGTTCATCCTGGATCCCAGAAACATGAGCGGCTGCCTGCCTGCCTGCCTGCCTCAGTTTATTTCTCAGTCTTAGTGGGTCGCAAGCTCTAATTTTAGAAAATGGGACAGAGCTGTGCAGTCCACAGATCACTGTGTGGTGCATCCTCATCCACTGGCCGGTGCTCCTGTGGGCTGACCAGGTGCCCAGGTGTCCTGGGTCCCCACCCTTGCATGGCCATGGCACCAGGCCAGCTCCAACATTTGTGTGGGGTTCTTCAGAATATTAAGTGGGCCAGGCGCGGTGGCTCAAGCCTATAATCCCAGCACTTTGGGAGGCCGAGGCGGGTGGATCACGAGGTCAGGAGATCGAGACCATCCTGGTCAACATGGTGAAACCCCGTCTCTACTAAAAATACAAAACATTAGCTGGGCACGGTGGTGCGTGCCTGTAATCCCAGCTACTCAGGAGGCTGAGGCAGGAGAATTGCCTGAACCCAGGAGGCGGAGGTTGCAGTGAGCCGAGATCGCGCCATTGCACTCCAGCCTGGGTAACAAGAGCGAAACTCCGTCTCAAAAAAAAAAAAAAAGAATATTAAGTGAGAAGCTGCTAATATGTTGTTGTTGACCTCATCCTTTCTGATAGAATTTAACTTTAAACACAGTTCCCCAGAATAACCCCTCATGTGTCTATTTCATTTATGGAAACTGTATGTTTCCTTGTCTGGACAAGGCCACAGCAACATGTACATTAGCCATCATACCCTTGAGTAGACGGGACCCTGTTTACACTTGGCCTGCTCCGTGGGATCCCAGCCAGGCCCCATGGGAGCTCCCGGTTCTTTTCCAAGTAACACTTTCTCTCCCAGGTAACCCCATTTTCTCCTCCTTCGTGACATGCCTGTGGGTCCCTCCTCTCCTGGGACTCACAGCTGTGAACACTGGTGCCTGTCCACACGCTCCCCGACATTCTCCTTGGTGGAGCTGACACGCAGGGTCTTGCCCACACTTTCTCTTCCCGATATGAAGGATCGTTGTGGCAAGCCCTCTTCCCTTCTTCACAAAGCTGCATTCGTCCTTTTCCCTCTCCTTAGGGTGCTGCCCTGGAGAAGCTGAGAGAAGTAGACACTGCTTCCGGCAGGCTCCGCTCTGCCCACTCCCTGCTGTGGCTTCTCTGTCTCTTCCCTGGTTAACTCCTTCATCTGCATCCAATTCCTGATGCCTCTGGCTCCTGACACGATGTGCTGCCTGCAGCTAGAGGCAAGTATGTTCTGGAGTTCAGCATACCCCAAACACCCACAGCTCTGGCCTTACTTACAGGAGGCCCTTTTTTTCCTCCTCTAAGCTCCAAGTAGCTCCTGCCACACCATCCTCACGCTGCTACCTCCCCTCTGTCCCCAAGGCCAACGGTCCTGCAGGTGCCTCTGTGAGGGCCTGGCACTGGGGGAGTCCTTAGGGGTGCTGTCACACCCACGCTGACCTCAGGGGCCTCTCTCTGAAACCCCCATATGCTCATTTTCTCCACCGTTCTCTGTTTCCGATTTAAATGAGAAACGTGACCATTTTTATCTGGCTCTGTGTCCATGTCTTTCTTGAGACAGTGCAGTGGCGGATTAGATAATGCATTATGTCAAAAATTATCAACTTTAGGCTGGGCACAGTGGCTCACATCTGTAATCCCAGCACTTTGAGAGGCCAAGGTGGTCAGATCACTTGAGGCCAGGAGTTTCCTGGGCAACATGGCAAAATCCTGTGTCTACTAAAAATACAAAAATTAGCCAGGTGTGGCGGCATACACCTGTAGCTCCAACCATTCAGGAGACTGAGGTGGGAAGATCACTCGAGCCCAGGATGTTGAAGCTGAAGTGCGTCGTGTTAGCACCACTGCACTCCAGCCTGGGTGACAGAGCAAGACCCTGTCTAAAAAAAATTTAAGTAGCAATTTTGGCCCCTGGCTATTTCTCTGCCCCTACCCATGCTATTGTGAAATGTTATAGACGTCTTGCAAACTGACTTCACAAAAACATCAGAAATCGCTTATCATGGTTCCTTTGTTCGGGGCCATGGAGGTCCAGAGGAGACTTCTGTGGGTAGTGAGGGCACCAGCTTGAGCTGGACCTGAGGCCCAGTCCCTGTTCCCACAGCCATGATGCTGATGGTTCAGAGGCCCTCCCGGAGCCCAAGCATGGGCCTGGGTGAGGCCTAGGAGCTCCTGCATCCTAATGGGGCTTCCTGCTGCTCCAAGGCTGTGGAATGTGGGGCCTGGGGACACCCCTGGCTCATGTGAGCACATCCTTGCTTGCCCTCCATGTGACAGACCTGGGCTTCAGTTCCTGGGAAGGTATCCACGCACCTTTTTCAGCTTCACCATTGGATCGGAGGCTCCAAAGGTATCTCTTGTGATATCTTTACCTGAAAAGGTAATTGCTGGGAAATTCAGCATCTGGACTTCCCCACTCCCAGCCGGAGGAAAACCTCCCCCCGGAAATTCCTGGTGACCATTCACACACCTGATCTGCTGCCCACACCTTCCCCTTCTAGAAGCAGTGGTCACTGTTTCCGACACGCCAGCCTGAAATATTTCAGTGTCTGCATGTTTCTGAGCTAATAAGACACAAAATAACTTTAGCCCCCTCTTCTAGACTCCCCAGTGTGTCTGAGAATGCCTAATAAGCATCCATCTGGTTACTTTTAGCTCTAAAAATTGGTCACCAGCTTAGCCCGCCAAGATCTCACACGCCCAAGCTCTCCCTGGCTGTTGTTATCTCTTGCTGTCCATTATCCCCCAGGGCAAACATAATCCCTTCTTCTTCACACTGCAAGGCACCACTAACACAATGACGATGTGTGTTTAATGAGCTTCACCTGCCGAGGTTTCAGATAGACCATTTTTTTAAATTCGAAACTTGCAAACAAGGCTTCTGTGTTCCTCAGTTTCCTGGGTCTTCCTCATGCCAGGAGGCCCTCCCTAACACCTTAGCCCCAGACCTCTTCTCATTTCAGACTCTAAGGTAAGATTTCTTCATGTGGGGTCCCAGGAGCCTGTGAACTTAAAGACACAAAAAGGTCATAATTATTTTTACTAATATCTAAAAAGCAACTGCCCTTCGGCATGTCTGTAGGCAAAATACACACTAGTTTTGGCATTACCTGTGACCAAAAAAATCACAGATATTTTCATATCACAGTGGCAATTGCAGATATCTTGAAATACAATGTACTCACACTATTAATTCAAAGTCATAGTGGTTTTTAGCATACCCTTATTTGATAAGCTTTGGGACTCCAGGCAGACACTCAAGCATCAGAGCCAGTCAGTCTCTGGGGATTTCTTGCTCAAGAATCATTCAGGGACATGACTTAAAGGAACAAGCTCTAGAGTAGAGTTTAACTCAAAAGCCTTTGGAGAACCTAGCATTTCTGGAGGCCACGCTGTCTTTTCTTTACAAAGTAAGTTATCAGATTTGCATTGTTTATCATCGTGCATCCTTGCAAAACAGGAGTTCTGGTCTTCTACGGATCAGAATTAAAAACTCAAAACTGGATATCCCATTTGACAGGCGAGTCAAGAGAGTGAGCTAGGCAGATATCTGGGACAAGGACATTACAGGTGGAGGTCAGCTGGTCAAACAGCCCGAAGCACCTCGCTGAGGAAGAGCAAGGAAGCCTGTGTGGCTGGGCCCGAATGAAGGAATTGGAAGGAAATTAGCTTAGAGAGGTAGCAAAGGGTATTTCACCTTGTATACAGTTGGGAGCACTGATTTTATTTATTTAAAGCATGCTTCCTTGTCCAAGACAATCCCACAGTGAAATGTTACTAGTTTATCCAAGCCCAGGCAGCCATTTCACTGATATATCTTTACAAATAAAAATTTAATTTAACTTGCTTGTGTTTTAAATACATTGTGAATCATTAATAAACCAATATAAATATATTTTATTTTTGTGCATTTATAACTGTTTCAAGATAATGCATTTTCTTTGCAATCCAACATATTTTATCTTATATACTTAAACAGAACATTCTGAGAAATGAAATGTAGGCTTCACTAGATTGTTCTAGGAGTCATTTTTTGGTCTCATTTTTGTCTAAAGAGACAAAAAAGATCTAGAATTCTTTCTAAATTTTAGGGCCTCAGTCCCCTCTGTCTTTGAAATGTGTCCACCAGCCCCCACTCCCAACCAGTTACTGTGTTGTGTGGGCCAATTCAGCTTTTTCAGGTGGCTTTGTGCAACGGTGGCCACCTTTAAAGGTGGCTTTATACACCTGTAGCTCTGGGGCCTTCTAAACTAAGCAGCAGACTGCTAACCAGTTAAGTCTACAGAGTTCCTGGGTGGTAAGTGATTTCCCTGTATTATTTCACAAAGTTGTAAAATCATTTACCCAATGCCCCACAAGTAATGGAATCTGAGTCCAGGGATTCAGCCACCAGGGCTCTAGCGCCTGAGATTTTAACTACTGTATCATGTGCTGTGGACATGTTACTATATCCTTCTACATAAATAAATACGTACTTGGCTTACGTCTGCTTTGTCCCAATAATGCATACGTATTTGTGGTTAAGACAGCGTTCTTTCTTTCTTTTTTCCTTTATTTGCCCCTCTGCATTGGCAATCAACTTTGGGGAGAAGACATTTGCATTCTGTGGCTGTTTCTGTGTCTCTAAATGAAGACAGTCAAACGGAATCACTTCCAAGGCCCCATCCAGCATTTAAATTCAATATAAGAAGGAACTCCTGGCTATGATGCCTTCATAACCTGGTCAGGGAATGATCGTTCTCTGTATTGACTGCAGTGTCACTGAATTTGCTACAAGGCCCTAAATCTTCCTCATGAAGGGGTGACCTTGTGTCTAGGGTCCCCTCATCTCTGTGTTTGATGCAGTTATAGTTCTCATTTTGAATGATTCCATATGCTAGACCAGCAGTTGCCCATATTTTTGTGGTTGGTTAGTTTTCTTTTTTTTTAAATATATATTTTATTGCATTTTAGAAAAGAAGAAGACCATTCACAATCAGAGTTCTTGTTTGGAAACCCAACAAGACCTTAACGTGTATTCAAAGTGCTGGTACCAAATGCCTCTTCTTACCTGGTGCCCTCTCCTCGGCACACAAGAACAAGTTTTTTTCTTACAAACAACCACTTTTCAATTCATTGTGTGTCACATGGTTTCTAGACCTCTTTGCAATTTGAGTGGAACTAAACTACAGTTCATTTACAGGCATTACACAGCACGTGTTTGTAGAGATTAACAGAATATCTCTGCCATGGTGATATTGGTGGAAGCTTATTGAGTTGATTTCTCTGAACGATGTGAATGCTACTATTCTAGTAACAGTGTTTGCACCTGTATCAATTTATGGTTTATTAAGTGTAGGGCCAACTAAGTAACCCTGACTTTTCTGTACAACTGTTGTCAAGCTGAATTTGTTCCTTCTAGGAAATAGCACAATCTACTTTTTAATCTAAAGGTAGAGATATACCTGGTCAAATCCTTCACAGCAAGAAAGATACTACTGCTAGTATGTATCATGACTCAGAATATGGAAGAAGCTCAAATGTTCAGTTGTTCCAATCCTTTAAATTTATAGCTGAGGGAATGGAAGTCCATCAGGAGGGCATGAGACCTGTTCAAGTTCACACAGACAGAGGATGTGGAGCCTCTGTGACGCGCATCGCTGTGGGTCTTTCCCATGCCTTTGGCCCACCTCTGCACACCTTGCATAGTGTCATGAGTACCTTTACTAGAGTTGTGGTCCTCTGAAGCAAACTCATGGGTCTCCCTTACCCTGTCTTTTCCTTCCTTTGTGTGTGTGCTTGTGTGTGTTTGAGGTTGGTGGTTTCTCTTTTGCCTACTTTTGACTGAAGTCAAGATATCATTTGTTTTGGAGCTTGACGTGCATGCCTCAGCAGTGCAACACTCCCCTAATTTTTATTATTTTGTGGTTATTGTGGCAAAATCTACACTACATAAACTATGCCACCTTAACATCCCCTTCCCTTTTTATCTGTACACGTTATTAATCCATCATCAACACAACATAATGCCACCTTCAAATGATCCAAAGTTATGAAACCAGCCAAGGACAAATAAGTGATCCTTGATGGTATCTGGGCACTTTTCAAGTCTTCCTTCACTGCATGTGAGTATATGAGGTTCACTTCAATTTCATTTCTGTTTCCATCTGCTTCCCTTCTATCATTGACTCATTAAAGGTTTTGTTTCCTAAAGGCTCAACCAACAGAAAATTGAGAAAGTCAATCCATCAATTTATTTGGCCAGTTTTAGTCATTAGTTGAATTCAGAGTACCCATCTGTTCAACCCAAATTGTAAGAACCGACCTTTTCTGAAGCTAAAACACACACAAAATGGCCCAAGTCCATGGCTTGAATTGACCTGTTCCTAGGTCGTGGAATCCTGACAGAGCATTCTCCCCACCCAATCCTGAGGCACTGGAACCCAGCAATCTCTCAATACACTAAGATTTTCAACCTTAAGGATCTTTCCTGGGGTCTGCTTTCTGAGTGTAAAGCCATCACCTTTTCTATGTGGAAAAATTGACCTCTAGCTGATTACTGGGGTTCGATGGACAAGGTATCCTTATATGCCATCTCAATGACGGCGTGAAGGCTCCTTTAGTAAAGAATTATGATGTGGTCATGTAATGGGTTCACTTTAAGACTTGAAAATAAATAAATAAAGTGAATAAGTTACAGTCTATAATTCATTATCTTTCATATATAGCAGTGATCCAATAATACAATAATTACTTTGATTTTCAAAGTTAAATTATATAAATCATTCTATTCATTAGAGATAATGAACTAACACAAACATGATGTGATAGCACTTTTATGCCACTGATTTACTTTACTTTATTTCCATCCTGCCTCACTTCAGAATGCATTTTTTTTTCCTTGCAGGAATTACTTGTAATGGTAATGGTAGAATCAGGGGATCAAGACATGCAACTTCTGATGCAAGGAATCCATCTGTCTGTATTGATAATCCAGGATCATGCTTTTATCTAGAGAGGCATTTATTCATCTAAACTCTCCTAGGAAAGCTGTGTGGAAAATATAAAAGCATCAAGCAGCTCAGAATCACAGCTGAGGCACAGACTGAATGTTTTAAAATCTTGTCTCATCCACAGAAATCCACAAAGATTATTTCCATAGATCGAGGGCATAGTAATGCTGTTTGCCCTCTTTACATCATCAGTACTGTACATCTATTAGCTCTATTGATGAAAATAGGAGAGCAACTCTCCTTGATGTTAGGGACCTTGGCAAATGTAAAGTACTTAAAAAATGAATAGACCGCCTTCCGAATGCGAACTCACTGACTAAGCCCCGTTAAAAGAAAGTAATGGCAGGAAACCAGAGATTGATGATTGATGAATGGCCAGGAGTGTGTGTGTGTGTGTGTGTGTGTGTGCGCGCACGCGTGCGCATGTGCGTGCATGTGTGTGTGTGTGTGTCTGTGTGTGTGTGTGAAAATAAACATAATATAATTAGTATTTACTCTTTTTAACAATCCACAAATTCCCTGCTTTTCTCTCTCTTTTTTTCTTTTTCTTTTTCTTTCTTTTTTTTTTTTTTTTTTTTTTTTTTTTTTTTTTTTTTTTTTTTTCTTGAGACCATGTCTCACTCCATCACCCAGGCTAGAGTGCAGTGGTTCCATCTCGGCTCACTGCAACCTCCGCCTCCCAGGTTCAAGTGATTCTCCTGCCTCAGCCTCCCGAGTAGCTGGGATTGCAGGTGCATGCCACCAATCCTGGCTAATTTTTATATTTTTAGTAGATTTGGGGTTTCACCGTGTTGGTCAGGCTGGTCTCAAGCTCCTGACCTCAGGCGATTCACTCATCTCCACCTCCTAAAGTGCTGGGATTACAGGCATGAGCCACCTTGCCCGGCCTCTACTTTCTCCAAGTAGATTATCGAAGAAACTGAGCTTTAAATGTCTTACCTACAGCAATTTTGAGGCTCTGAGTTGAGATTTTTATTGTACCATTTAAGAAGTCATCCAGGTGCTGCGGCCAATCATACCTGGGCATCTAAGATATAGAAGGAGCCCCGGCTCAGATGATGCATGGGTACGTCATACCCTGGGCACTATTTTTGCCATTCTCCTGGAAGTACGATTGGAAATGGACAGCAGGTGGACCACTTAGTGTTTTACCCATTCAAGCAAGGGGTATTTTTCTTCTAAGAAGTGGGATTTCTGAGCAAAACTGCTGCTTTGGTAGTCACTTGCCATACTTAGTGGCCATGGAAGAGCGATTGCATATAGGAAGAGGGAAGGGGGACAGAGCGTGCCAACTCTGCCTCTGATGTTTGCACCACGTGCCCATAATGCATGTTCCAGTGGGGCAGGTGATATTCCCCGGCATCTACAGATCCAACAGGCATATGGCGGATGGGTGGGCCTGGTCATCTGCAACCCCAGCAGCAACTCTATGCCAAGGCAAAAGGAAATTAAGAAATCTATTTGTGAATGATATTCACAACTACAATATTGTTTTGTTGGGTCTTTCTTAGTTTCCTCAGAGCAAGGTTGACTTAAGGTTCATGAGTCTTGATCTAGACATTTGAAAACCTCTAGACTCAGTGAAAGTCATATTGATTGTAAAATCAGTGAGTATGCTATACAAGAGCAGCTTTGAGCTTGGTAGGAAGACAGCCTTCCCAGGAACCAAAGAGGAGAGAGCCAGCTTTGACTCTGGGAGGCATGTTGGAGGAAAGTCCAGTCAGTTTATATTCTATGAATTTACTTTCCCAGTTGCTATTCTCAAGTGTTCACTGACACACAGCTGCTCCTGGTGCTGTAAGTAGGTATTTTCCAGGACCTTGTGGCAACATTATCCACAGTGTCTGTCCTGTAGCCACATCAGAGGTTCACAGCCATTTGAGCAAATATTCATAGAGTTGTTTTTTTAAAAAAAATGACTGATGCCGTAATTAAAAAGAACACTGAATTCAAATTACTTAATAGATGAGTAAATGAGTGAATAATCAAAACATTTAATACTGCTAGTATATATAAGAAATGAATTTCAAAATGTGGAAAAATTATTGTGGTGGCTTCTTATCCATGGTATTAATCTATTTGGGATGGATAGATAACTACTTTAAGAGGATTTCCTATCTATTCCAAGGGTGGTTTTGTAATACTAGTTTCGGTAGGATGTGTTTTCACTGGCCTCTTAGATATAAATGGCTATATCACCAAAATGTAGGAAAAATCCCAAATCAAAGCCCTTTTCCTATTCATCCTGTTAAGCTTCCTCTGGATGGACAATCTCTTCATCCTTGAAAGCTGCTAGCTTTCACACAGTGTAAAGGAGAGCACTGTGGCCACCCAGCCCTGGTACACTGAGTACCTTTCCTTAATAAATCACTATTGGGATCCTATGCCAACAATCTAGCTTCATAACACATATACCCAGATGTCTTGCTTGATTGATCTGACAGTGATTTCTCTTTTTATGGTCTCCTTTGGAATATAAGATGTTAGAAGCTAATAAATCCACCCATATAAAATACATAATGATAAAAATTCAGAGAAAGATTCTCTAAACTGACGTCAGCAGTTCCTACATATGATAGAAACCCAAACTTGCCTACCATGATTTTGTTATTGTTGTTGTCAAAGCCTCATTCATTCATTTGGAAAATGCCTGTTGCTCAACTCCAGTGCTCCAGGCACCATGACAAACACTGTATGACCAGAAAAGGAGATGGAAGTGGTCCCTCCTCTTAAGGAGTTTGTCCTCTGCTGGGGAGATACAGGAAGGAGGCATCCAGCAGTACAGCTGTCTGGAAGGAACGCATCCTGCAGGTAGAAGAAAAACACAGCAGGGCAGATTTTTCAATGTTTTTTAAAAAATTATACACTCATGCTAATTTTATGATATGTTAAATGTGACCTACCAGGAGATTCTAGTTCATCATTTTTGAAAGGCACTGTTGTTAACAATGTAGCATCTTCCCATCACAAATATCTCCAGAGTCACCAGTCAGAGCAGCTCCAATGGCAGACTCCAGAATCATATTAGTATCTTCCATCCAATCACCATTTCTGAATACTCTTTGCAGACAAGTGTGGCTTAAATGAGCTTTATACTAATGAACTCCTACCCTGTATATGACAGTTTTTGCATGAACCATAATCAGACATAGATCTTCTTAGGGAACATATAATGGGGGAAATGAGACTTGGCCAGTCATGGCAGATGTTCAGTGATGTGTGTCGCATGAATAAATGGATGAATAGCACAAGGTAAAGAGTATTGTGTTTTATAAGGCAGGCAGTCACATGTAGAGGTTATGAGGACTTGGCAAGGCTAGGAGTTACGCCTTCAAGAATCATGGAACACCTCAGAAGCCACAAGGTGGCGTGTGAGCTGGGCTTTAAAGTAAGCCTATGGTTCTGCCATCTGGAAATTTAATTTCACAACATCCTGGGATGTGTTTCTAGTGAATGAGTCATTGAAATGACAGAAGCCAGTGACCAAAGATTACTGGGAATTTTCCTGCCAGATGCAGCGCTCAGACCTGGGTCTGAGCCCAAACTCTCTCCTACCTTTACCCGAGAACTTTTCCATTATAAGATAGTACATGTAAAACATATGCTCATAAAGCTGCCCCAGAGTTGAATCTTTTGTTATTCTTCAGTAAAACCCTTCATAGGATGAAAGTTTATGAGTGAATTCAGAGTTTTTTTTTTTTTTTTTTTTTTTTTTTT
>NW_016107335.1:5009949-5017218 GCF_001604975.1 Cebus imitator | reverse complement strand
TTAGTAGAGACGGGGTTTCACCGTGTTGACCAGGATGGTCTCGATCTCTTGACCTCGTGATCCACCCGCCTTGGCCTCCCAAAGTGCTGGGATTACAGGCTTGAGCCACCGCGCCCGGCGAATTCAGAGTTTATCTCGAGTTACCCAGTGGATCTCTTGATGTCCTAGGTTCCCAGATACATTGCTGGTTCACAGGAAAATATGCCTTTTAAAAACTGATTGAAAACAAATTAAAAAGCTGGGTTTTTTGGCCAAATGAATCTATATCTTTTCAAAGATGAGAAAATTCCTAGTTTTCAAGAAGGCGGGTGCAGAAGTGAACATCGAAGGCTGCTCTCCAAGGTCCTGAATTTATTTGCAATTTCCTCAGTCTGTCGGCCATAACAGCATAGCCTCTTTCTTTTCTCTGGATTTCTTTTTTATTCCGTGATAGATGGAATAAAGCAATATGGGCCCAGTAATGCTTGTTTTTAATCTAGCGTCATCACTGTCCCTCAGACAGTTGTGTGCCCCATCCACCAATGGCCCAGTGGAAGGTGATCCGGGATCCCTTCTGAATCACTGAATGATTTGCACACAGACTCATCTGTCTGATCTGTCCATCCTCCATGATAAACGGAAATTAGGTTCATTGTCTGCACTCCCCTTCCTCCTGGAATATCTGACTCTTCAATAAATGAGAAGACTGAGTTCTGGTTCATTTACTGACTTAATATTTCGGAGAGCATTTAAAACATTTATAGGGCAGCAGTCTTCCTTTTCATAGGAAACAAGTCTTCTAAAAGGCAGTCTCATTTCCCGTGTGATGAGTGGAATACAGAAACCATGTGGTCAGAAGGAAGGGGCTGCCCTGAGTCAGCCCGGGCTCCTGGAGCTGGACTGAACTGCATTTCTGAGCTCCCAGGGCGCCCCCAAGTGGCAATGTCAAGCTCCAAGCTGCTCTCCGTGTGCTCAACACCAGCGCTTTTCTGAGGTTCTGTTTTGCTTTGTCTTTTCTGTTGTGTGTTTGGCTGCTTTTATGTTTGCAGTTGGCTGAATTCATGAGAGGGTTATACAAATCAAAAGCTGTAAGTGAATAGGATCTACCAAGTTCTTCTGCAGACAGAGGTGCTATCACGGGGCATGCGGTTGGTGTGGTATGGACGGGAAAGAGAAACAGAAAGAAGAAAAGAGAATTAAAGAGAAATACATGAAGCTATAAGAAGCATTTCTTGTCTATTTTCCTCATGCTGATTTATTCACCTGGATCAAGATGAGGAAAAGCACACGGGGTCTAAATCATCAAAATAGTTGCAAGATAAGGCAGCAGGCTTCAAGAGCCTGTTTCTCTTCCTTTCCGTTCTCAACGCCGGTTCTGTGTAACATGGCCTGCAGCATAGACTGTGCATGTAGAATCCTTAGTGCCTGACCCCCCTGCCATATATAAACAAGGTTGGTAAATAAGGGGCAAGACTCACATTCGACCAATGATTCTGCAGGCTGGACTAAAACTCGAGGGCCCAAAACACTCATCAAATCAGCTTGCCTCTCCTGTTTGCAATTCCAGAACAATACTTTTGTAACTAATAAAAGCACCTCATGTGTGCTGAAGTATCTTTCCCCCACATATTCTGAGCGCAAAATTCTATATATGTTCATGGGGGCTGGAACACTTTTCCTTTAACTGGGATTCTTGTTCTGATTACTAGCATTCTGAATGCACGCTTGGCCTGTGCACTGTGCGGCCTGTGCAGCTCCTCCTGGCTGCCCCCAGAAGAGGATTTCAAGCCTGTCATCTTCAGCTCACAGCAGCCTTGCTGGAGTGGGTTCCAAACTAGCTCTTGATGACAGCTCAATGCCAGCCTCTTAGGAGTCTCTTTAGAGCAATGGGGTGTGCATTTCAACATAATTTAAGTATAAAGTGCAGGTAAACATAAGAGTGTTATTTTAAAATAAATTTGCTAAAGCATTGATTCTCTTCTGCCTTCTTCCTTCTCCTCTGTCCTCCCTCTACTGTCCTTTTTCAGACCCATACTCCTCCTCTGTGGCTTTATTAATCCTGGGTAGAAAACATCTCACAAAACCTGTTCTCTTCACATGTTTAAGAAGCCTTCGAGCATTGACACACATTTTCCTCTAGATTTTCTAGTTGAAGAAATGTGCAAAATTCCATAAAAATCCCAAATACACTGGTATTTTTCCCAGAGTCATGGACAATAGCAAATAGGTGGGAAAGCTTAATGATTTTCTTTTTGGCTTATGAGCTACAGGCAGCCATATGTGTTTTAAAGGTTAGGTACATAAAAGAAGTTTTGGGGTTTCCTCTCTATAACGATTGATTTGCCCTCTCAGGTGCTCCATGCTCTAAGTAAAGCTGATAGGATTGGTCTCTCAGTATGCTTATGTCAAAGATGAGAATCTGATTCTTAGCAACTTCTCCTGGTGCATGAGTCAGGCAGTGGAAGAACCAGGAGTGCAGTGTGTCCTACAGAAACACTTTTGGCTGTGAAATAATTCCTGGCTGAAAGAGGCTAAGCCCAGGGGCTTCTGTCTGGGATGGGAGGAGAATTCTGGTTTTAATTCAGTAACTACACGCTATACTCAGGGTGTGTAGCCTTGCAAACACTGGCCCCTCCTTCTCATGGTTTCAAAAAGGCTACAGCACCTTTGGACATCAAATCCTCACACAACTATGACTATGTCTGAAGACAGAAAACAGGAGGAAGTGCTGTTGGCAGGCCAGGGGAGGGGTTCCTCCTCTGACCACTCTCTTTTACCAGAGAGAAAAATAATCTTTGCCTTCGTCTCCCAGAAAACCTTTTGTTTCTGCTTCATCAGGCAGATATTGTTAACTTGTGGATATTCTATATTGGCAGGGAAATAAGTGAGAAGGGATATGAGTGCAGCTCTGGGGCAACCAAGGAAAGGTTGTTCATACCAGCAAGTATTTCATTAAGAGGGAAGAATACATGAACCATGCTCGTAGGGAAATGCATATCGTTTCTTCTTGAAAAACAACAACAACCTTCTAGTCTTATCCAAAGCACTAATTGGATGAAAAATGTCAAGCTTTTCCTAGTGTTCAGTGTGATACAAACCTAGGGCTGTTTCTAAGTGGAGGAGCAATAGAAGATAGCATTGTAGAATTCTTCTGTAATGTTCTGAGAAGTTAGATATGACAAATACCATGAAGGAAAATGATAAGGTGACATTATCCCTGAGCTAAAAGTCACTGAATCTGGGACAAGGTAAGGGCTAGTCAACTTGTGGAGCTCTCTGGCCCCCTTTTCAAGGAAGATTTTAAGGCAAACTTGAATTGCATTAAACTTAGTGATCATTATTTTTCCTCAAAGATCAATGACTTCAATGGGAGAGAGAAGAGTCTGTGGATCACTTGCTTTCATTCTCTTCCTATAGCTGTGAAAATTGATTAAGAAATTGCGAGCATTCCACTTGAATAGTAGAAACCAAGAGTTGAGTGTGGTTTATTCACTGAGATGCTCTGTGCATTGGAGATGCCATCATTTTAAAAACATCATGGAGACTGCTTTTAATCATATGGATAAATCCAAGCAGGCTGCCTTGCCAAGAAATCGGGAGCTACCCATGGAGTTCTGGGCCTGAAGTTTTTTGATTGGTAGACTTCATGCAATGTAGATGTAATCAGTGAATAACAAGTGAGTATTGGCCAAGCACGGTGGCTCTTGCCTATATTACCAGCACTTTGGGAGGTCAAGGTGGGCAGATCATCTGAGGTCAGGAGTTTGAGACCAGGCTGGCCAACATGGCAAAACCCCATCGTCTACTAAAGGTACAAAATTAGCCAGGCATGGTGGCACATGCCTGTAATCCCAGCTACTTGGGAGGCTGAGGCATGAGAATCACTTGAACCCATGAGGCAGAAATTGCAATGAGCTGAGATTGTGCCATTGCACTCCAGCCTGGGCAAAAAGAGTGAAAATCCATCTCAAAAAAAAAAAAAAAAGTGAGTACCTATTCCAAGTTTTTCAGTGAAGCACCCCTCTGTGTATACCATCCAAGGATTGGTAGTATAACCAGGTGTCTTATTGGAAGTTTTATGTTTTATCTTGGAGTACTCATGAGTTTGGTATTCCATATCCTGGTATATTTGGATTGGATAATTTTATGTTATTTGATAAAATTGCCTACTCAAGGAAGATAGTTATCTTAGGGATTTGAATATCTCAATTGGGAAACTCAGCATTCACTGAGGCCACAATCAACCATTTACATCTCATTTTGAGTTCAGCTGAAGTTGTGGATGATACCAGAGCCTTGAGAGAGAGAAACTGAGAAAGGAATCCTGAAAGGCAGATGTGAATATCGCCTTACACTGCTTCTTCTTTTACTTCAAGATGGGTAAGAAAGCCTTCAAAGTCCTTTCAAAGCATTAATTTATCCAACTTTTCCCACAAAGACTGAAATGGGTCTGCATAAATGATGTAATTTGGGTATTGTTGGGTTATAAAGAAGCACAATGGCGGTGATTATGGGTGCGCTGCAGAGGACTGAGTTAATGGAACCCATCAGGGACTCAGAGCACAAATTTAGGGAACAAACAGGACCCACCTCATCCTGCTGCAGCTGAGAGTCAATGTTGCTGCTGCTGCTGTGAGTGAGGAAAAGGCTGTTCAAGTTGCAGGCTCATGTGACTCATGGATTTATTTAGCCAATGGGCAATTTCAGTTTACCTCTCAAACAAAATATAAATATAAGTAATTGTTGGGAGAATTACTTTTTTGAGTACCAAATTACTATGATTTGAAATGCAATTAGTAGTATAGACAAACCTATTTTTCCCCTTTATGAGAAGGAAATTGTTCGGAAATGGTTATAGTGCTGCTGATAAAGTTACAGTCTGCAGTGAATTAAATTACCCACAAGAAGCAGACACATGGCTTCATTTCAGTTTTATTGCTCCTAATGTAATCTGTTTTCATTAATGAGAACTCACATATATGCATGAGTCAGGGCTCTGCACTGATATCTCTTGTGTGGGGTATTTCTTTTTCCAGGTTAGGTCTCATTCTCCATATTTAAGATCTATTGTGTGTATATATTGATATTTACCTATAAATACTAAATATGTGCATGTGGTTCAGAGAATATGTTAAAATTCAAGAAAAACTACTGATCTACCTAAAGTAGCATCAATCCATTTTTTAAGTTTGTAGATATTTCCATTTGTGCACTGAAATATAGAGGTTATCTTGAGTGATGGTGAAAAATAAAATTAAATGGATTTTATAATGAACACCTTAGTGTGCTTTAAAGGAGTGGATTTGGGAAAATTAAGTTCATAAAAATCAGTTTTTGACTTAAATATGTTTATTAACTTTATTGATTTTTAATTAAGGACAGGATTTTTTTTATTGCATTAAAAAAGTAATGAGTCCAAACCAGAGGCACTGAGGATTTTTTTATGAAATCAATTTTTGAAAGTAAGGCTTTATTTTTTCTTTGCAATTCTGCAGAGTTCTTCTGCCAAATTGCATATATTCTGGAAAGATAGTAAAGGATCTCTGCTGAGGAACAAAGTCAGAGTATCTCAGATAAGCCGCAACAGCTGTGGTATCCTAGTTTGACCGTATCTTTGCCTCTGCTTTGAGAATTCCCTTTTGACTACCACCTTCTTTCTGACATAAGCCTTAAACCTCAATTCAAGGATGAAACAGCATCTGAAAATGTCCTGCCAAGACCAACTGGGCTCCGTTCCTTTTTGATTCTGAAAAAAGTCTTAGCAAAGAGAAAAAAAAAAAAAAAAAACCTCCCTCATTTAAATGGTTTATTTTTCTTCTTGAAAAATCCTTAGACTTAGGAGAATCCTTGTTCAATACTTTAAAGGTGCAAGCTGTTATCTGAGACCTAAGCAAACATTTGGGACACCTTGGTGCCATGAAGAAAATTGCTCTAGTACATTGCTCTAGTGCGGTGGTTCTCAGACTTGTGCATGCATCAGAATCATCTGGAGAGCTTGTTAAATGCAGCTTGCCCGGCCCTAGCCCTGAGTTTCTGTTTCAGTTGGTCTGGGATAGGGCCCGTGAATCTGCTTTCCAAAAAGTCTCTAGATGATACTTTCACTGCTGGTCTGGAAACAACCCTTTGAAAGCTGCTGTATGAGTGGATTAGAAATGCTACTTAGCACTTTTACAATAAATAAATTACAGCTTTATTGTGAACACATTTGTGATCTAGTGGCTTCTAACAGTCCTTTTGTAGTAAGGCTGTAGTAAGTGCTGCAAATGTACCAAAATGAGCAAGAAATTGAGAAAATGGCACCTATTCACGAAAGGAAAGCATTATCAGTCTGATGGTTTGTAGTATCAGTCTGGCTTTACTTCGAGGAGCGTTGACTATCTTTGCATGAAAGCAAGTTCACTTCAGTTCATCATTTCATCCTTAGAACGTAGCACAATGAATGGCACATCATCAGCACTCAGGTGTTAACTGAGTAAGGGAAGCGCCTACCAGAATCACTGACTTCGCTGTGCCATTTTTCATGCATTGATTTGGCTTTAATGACACAAGCATGCAGTTTAGCCAGTTACCGCCAGCGACTTACACATTTCTGCTGATTAATTGTGATTCAGCTGGTCCACACTGGGTTCGGCTAAGAGACTCTGCTTTGTGCTCCCCAGTTATCTGGCTTATCCCCAGGCTGTGGGTTGTATTGAGGTCTTCTCCAAGTGTGTTTGTTCTGGGGACCAGGCCAAAGCATCAGCTGCTAACAGGGGCATGTTTTTGCATGGTGGGTCATCAGAGTGCAGAAGCCAGCCAGGCTACACAAGCAACTGCAAAGCCTCTGCCCGCATCATGTCCATGCACATTCCATTGCCGCAAGTAAGTCACATGGCCAATCTCAAACTCAGGATGGGAGGAGGTGTTGGGGGACAGGTTGAGATACTTCCCTGCAGGGGACATGGAGAGGTGGGGAGTAATATT
This sequence comes from Cebus imitator, assembly GCF_001604975.1. Taxonomy (NCBI): domain Eukaryota; kingdom Metazoa; phylum Chordata; class Mammalia; order Primates; family Cebidae; genus Cebus; species Cebus imitator. The sequence goes on along the minus strand of NW_016107335.1, from coordinate 5,010,276 downwards.
TGCTGAACTACATTTCAGTCTGTTCCAGTTCTGAATATGGAAATAATGGCTTATTTCATTTAGGACTCAGAAATGAGTGTTTGGGAGCAGGATATTTATAGGTTGGAAGCTTAATCACATGCTCAACTTTGTCACGCACTTGAAGGAAGAGGCTGCTACTCAGGCTGCCCCACTGAACATCTGAACAGGTGGTTTGTCAAGTAAAGGAAGACCCTTCCCTCCTTCCTCCTTACATCTCAAAGTCATTATGTGGTTGGAAGAAGAGATGGAAGAATGCACTGGAATCTGCAGTGCTTGGACCTGGAGGCCAATTTGCTGGTTTTTTTT
>NW_016107335.1:4972929-5009934 GCF_001604975.1 Cebus imitator | reverse complement strand
TTTTTTACTTTGTTTTGCCATTTCTGGCAGACAAGCCATCTCTTTCACGGGTGAATTAAGTTGTGCTCACACTCAATCCTCCCTAAATCTTACTCCAGATGCACATTTTAGAAATGCACTGTGTCTCCTTCCTTTATTTGTAACTGCCATAATTTTTAGTGAAGTCAAGTTTTCAATTTTCTGTAACTGTTTCTACGAGCCTGCAGGAGAGTTCTAATTTATGTGGTGGGATTTGATGAGGTGGTTCTGGCTCCGTTTTGCTGCTGTCCAGAACAGAACTTGCATTTGACTGGCCCTATCTTTATCCATTTTGGGTTCAATGTTGCTTTGGAGTCAAACCCTGAGAATGCCTCTGGGTGACCTGATGCCAATGCCCCCTGGAGACAGTCTGAGCCCGGTGCTCCCTGGGGTTCACACTCAGTTCTAAGGTTGACCATACTGCAAGCAGGACGTGGTCCTTCACAAGGCTTGCCAGTGGTCACCAGAGAGAACAGACACAAGCTTTCTCTTCTTCCAGGATGCAGCCATCACCTCTGCTAGTTAAAAAATTAAAGCATGAAAGTGCAGAGACTCATTCCTGTCACTCTAACCTTGAAGGGAAGCATATTTAACTTAATTGACCAGACCCTGAGAAGTGTGTGGCTTGAAAAGCGCAAGGCACTCTAGGGTCATTTTGGAGCAGAAGTCATATCTCTTTTAATCTAATAAAGCTTGATCTATGAACTAAGATGTTTCAGAGAACAACATGATTATGGTCAAATGGTCACCAAGGACAAACAGAAACAGCAGAGTGTCTTCTGAACCTCATGCTCCAAAAAACCTAAGAGCCTTGGGAAGTACTGTGGAAACTCTCATTGTGTCACGAGAAAATGGGAAATGGCAGGAGTCTGTGCCTCCTCTATGGTGAGAAGTAATCATGTGGATAATTTCTGAGGCAATGTTGGTAGGGCTGGGGAAGATCTGATATATGTTCAGAGGGCAGTAAGGAATTTTGAGAGAAAATAATATATATTATACATATAGCCTACAGATACTGATCCAGCGAAGGGACGCGATGGAAGGACAGTTAGAAAGTGGGAGAAAAGGAGGAGTAGATTACGGTTAAATGTAGAAATGCAGGTGAAAGAACTAAGGGAGAATTCTAGAGGAAGGTGGGAAGGTTGTGGGCGACCCTCCAAGAGGCCACAGAGAAAAAACATGGGGTGAGGTTGGCACCAGCCATTGAGTAGGATCAAAGCTTGTAGAGCTCACCTGGCAAGAAACCTTAACACTTGTGTTGATCAACCACTGTGTTTGCGTACATGACGTTGGTGTAATTAGTTGTATTTGTTTTGAACTGTGTGTAAAATCCAAGCAGTTACGCAATGGTAGGGCTAAAAACCAGGGAAATGTGCTTTTGGGAGATTGAAGCTTAACTTTACTGATTTTAGAGAAAGGCTGTTCATCTCTGCTCACTGCAACCTCTGCCTCCCATGTTCAAGCGATTCTTCTGCTTCAGCGTTCCATGTAGCTGGGGCTAGGGGCGTGCACCAACACTGCTGGCTAATTTCCGTATTTTCAGTAGAGACGGGGTTTCACCATATTGGCCAGGCTGGTCTTGAACTCTTGACCTTGTGATCTGCCCACCTTGATCCTCTAAAGTGCTGGGATTACAAGCGTGAGCCACTGCGCCCAGCCCACTTTACTCTTTTATGTATGGGACCACAGAGTCCTGACACCCTCAACTTCAATGTGTGTATCAGCGCTTAAGACAAATTAGGATGTGTGAATGAATAGACAAGAATGCACACATGCACGAGGTATAGAACCTTCTTTAAAATGTCCCCAGGAGCATGGCATTCAGTGTGCAAGTTGCGAGAGTGTAGCCAAGCTCTTTTCAAGTTGGGTAAAGGGCGCTCCATCTGGATCGTCCTTGAGGAACATCCTCGTGTTCATCCATGTTTTTTTCAGTCCTCCCCGGCATCCATCCTGTCTCCTTTCACACCTGCATCTTTCAGAGTCGCGCTCCTTCCTGCCCACCTCCCCTGCCCTCCATTTCTCCTGCTTCATTGTTAGATTTGCTTCCCAGCACAAATTTTCACTTCAACCATTTCCCTTGTTGCTTATGAGTTTTAAAGTGATTTCATTTTATAATTTTCAGTAGAAATCTCTTATCATATTTTCTTAGAGATTTTAAACTTTGGCTAAATTATAATTTTAATACCTACAATACCTTGGGAATATAATTTTTAAAAGTGGCACATATGCCTTATCCCACAATAGTATTGATCTATGATTAATATGCACACATCTATGAAGTATTATATATGATCAACTATTCTAATTATTGTATTTTGTATACACTATGTTAGTACGACATGCTTTTAGTTTGTGTAAAAATATGTATGCATATTTCATACATAGCGTGCGTATATTGCATAAGTGGGACCCTAACTGCATTTATATTTAATGAAATGTCAGGATCCTGATGCTTCAGTGAACAGCATGAGCTTTCTTTCATGTCCATGTGAGGAGAGGCAGCTTCCTCCCATCAAAAGCGCAGCTGGGGCTGAGGAGGAGGATGAGAGCAAGGTTTTCTATCTATCTAATTGTGATGACTTTTAAAGTTTAGTTTTATGGCTCTGCTGCCTCTGTCTTCAAAGTCTAATGAAGCAGCTGAAGTTCTCCCCACCCCAGACCCGCTCGGTGGCCTCTCCCGTGCAGCAAGTCTTGCTTAGCTGTTGGAATCCTGGTTTTACTTGGTTTTGTATTTGCTGTTAGAAAAGAAAAGTGTTTTTTAAGCTGATGTTTCTTCATAGTAAAGAGAAACTACTGTGGAGTAAATAGAAGAGTGTGGTACAAATTTTCGTTAAAGCTGAAAACTACACCCTGGATTGAGAGTTTGGGGAAGGGAGGCAGGTGGAAGGGACTGAAGGAGGTCTCTTCACAGGAGACTTGTTCCCGGCAACCTGTTTCTCCCCCGCAGTTAGGGAAACAGAAGGAGCAGGCAGTTTCCGGCCCAGGCGTGCCACTCCCTGGGCTGCTGCGGTGCCAGGACTGGCTGGGGGCGAGCCTGCAGTCGGCCTTGTGCGTGGCGGCCTAGGCTGTTACTTTGAAACCCTAAGTGGAAACAGGCGTGGAAACCCGGGAGGAGCAGGGAGCCCCACGCAGTCTTGGGAGATGAAGCCAATGCCCTGCCTCGTTGTGGAAGGGGGCGGCGGAGTGGGCGGGGGTGGGGTCTCACGGGTCCCCCCTCTGGAGTTGGGGGTTCCCGGTCCCGGTTCGCGCTCTGGATGGGATAGGTCCCTCCCGGCCGCGAAGGGCCGCAAACGGAAGCGGGAAAGGGCGCGCTAGGAGGACGTGGGGGGGAGACGAGAGGGACGCGCGCCCGGCAACTCCAGAAGGACAGCGAGGAGGACCGGTGGGAGCAGGAGAGGGAGCGGGAGGCCGGGCCTGGGGCCTCGGAGGCGCGGAGCCGGCTGGCGCGGGTGTCCACATCGGGGCGCTGAAGCGCGCCTTCCTGCGGCGGGGCGGGCGGGGAGCCCGAGCGCACGGCGAGCGGAGCCACGTAGCCCTCCCTCGCTCTCGGCTGGCGGGCTGCGCAGGCTTTGGAAAAGTTGCGGGCAGCCCGAGAGCCGAGCCTCCACCCGCGTTCATAATGAGGAAGGAGTCGCGGTCACGGCCCGGCTGGCTGCTGGGAGCAGCGCCCCCGAGGGGCGCCCCGGCCTCTGGGCCTCCGCCACCGCCCCGCGACCTCTCCTGCCCTCCCCCGGAGAGGGGGGCGCAGGGACTGGGCGGTTTCGGAGGGAGCCAGGCTGTGGAGGGAGGGCGGCCTCCGCGCCAGCGTCGCCCTACCACCCTGCGCCCTCCTCGCGGCTCTCCCTCGCCCCATTCGCACCCCAAGGCCTCGGGGTCTCTGTTGTTGCTTCAAGTTAGGCAAGAGGAGCTGGGGGCCCGGGGAGCCATCGGAGGGAGCCCGGCGCTGTAGCGCGCGTGGCTGGGGCGCCCCGGGGCCGGCCCCACCTTCAGTCGCCCCCCGGCTTGTCCGCCTCGACCTCCGTGTTCCCTCTCGCCGTCCGCTCGCGGGCTTCGGGGCACGACCTTCCGCGGGGCCCGGGCACCCGGAGCTCCCCCGGCTCCTCCAGTCCTCGCCCCCGCACGGTCCCCGCCCCTGCATCCTCTTCATGCACCCCCGCCCTCGTCCGCTTTTGTGCGTCCCCCGGCCCCCTCCGGGCTGCCAGTCCCTGTCGTCCCTGCGGACGCCGGCCCCGGGCGCTGGGAGGAAGCCGGTGGGGAGGGGGCGGAGGGGGCGGAGGGGCACGGGTAGGGGAGGAGCTGCGCGCGGGGCCTGGGGGCGGGGAGCGGCGAGCGCTCTCGGAATGTGTGCCGGTCTCTAGGTGGTGCCAAATTCTGGGGCCTAGGCATTTCCCTCGCTTTATGTTTTTGGATTTTTCCTTCCTTCCATCTCTTTGATTAGGCCGTACGTGGCCTTGGCAAGGAGTTGGGGGAAAAAAAATCAAAACAGGAACGAGAGAAAGCACAGTCAGACCCCGGCTTCGCCAGCCGCCGGGGAGGGGGCGGAGGAGGCTGAGCCCGGCAGAGTCGCCAGCGGAGACTCGCGAGTGGCGCGCGGGAGGAGCGGCCGCCGGCGCCGGGCTTGCCTTGCTGCTGCTGCTGCTGCCTCCCCACCGCCTTTTTTTTTTTTTTTTGTTCTGGAGCGGGGTGGGAGCGGGAACCCTAGAGAGAGAGAGAGCAAAATATTCAAAAGCCCCAAAGACAGCCAGCAGGAGCGCGCGGTGCCCGATGGCTTCGCTGTACCAGAGGTTCACCGGCAAGATCAACACCTCGCGGTCCTTCCCCGCGCCCCCGGAGGCCAGTCACCTCCTGGGCGGCCAGGGACCCGAGGAGGACGGTGGCGCGGGGGCCAAGCCCCTCGGCCCGCGGGCGCAGGCGGCGGCGCCCCGGGAGCGCGGCGGCGGCGGCGGCGGCGGCGGCTCGGGTGGCCGGCCCCGGTTCCAGTACCAGGCGCGGAGCGATGGTGACGAGGAGGACGTAAGAGCTTCTTGGGGGCGGGGGGCGGCGGCGGGGGCTCCGGGCCGAGCGTGCGGCTGCGAGACGGGTTGGCCAAGGGGCATCTGGGGGGTAGGAGCGGGCGCCCTCCCCCTCCCCCACGACTCCCCGGGCACCCCCAGACACGCTCCCTGGCGCCAGATCGCGGTCAACGCCACTGTCCATCCGGGAGGGCGCGGGTCTGTGTCTGTAGCCGCGGCGGCCGAGAATTGGTGGCTGGAGGGAGCAGGGTTTGGGTGCTGCGCCTGCTGGGATCTGGAATTCGCCGTGCGTTCCCTGGATGCGTGGATGTCTGTTTTTAATGGCATGCTGCTATGGCTCCTGAGGAGAGAATTCGATCGGCCTGGGCTTACGAGTTGGTTTATTTTTTTTTTTATTTATTTCGTGCTCCGGGAACAGAGTCTCAGGCGCCTTCTCTCCCTCCCACCTGTGTCTGGAATCTCCATCGTGCCCCTCCTCGCCTCCCCATTCTGTCCCTTGTCTCAATGCCTCTCGTTCCTCTTCTTACTTCTCCCAGACACTTTTCCCCCCCAGCGGTGGTGGTGGTGATTATCCTTTCCGGAAAAAAAATACCAAAGTACTGGCATCTGAACTCCAACCCTCTGTCCCAGGGCCCAGCTCTTCTGCTGAGAGACGTCACTGTGTCTGTCTCCCCTCCCAGGCTTGGACTAGCACCTCTGCCTTAGACGCTGTTCCCTGAAAACTTCTCCAACAGCACATTTCCTACTCTTCTTGGGGTGGAAGCCCGGGTTTCAAAGGTTGGATTTGCATATCGCCCTAGTAACAAATGACTCATTCGGGGCAGGAGCGGGACCTTAGATGGATGAGTTTAACCACCTCCTGTGGATCCCTTTCAGGGAGGCAGAGGGCTGCTGGGACTTAGAAGGAAGGAAACTGTGTTTGTTCTTTGAGGCCTCTCTTCCCAGGGAAAAGAGGAAAATCCCTGACAGGCTCTCGACAGGCAGGTCTGTCTTGGCTGGTACAGCTCTTAGACACACACAACCAGGCTGTTTCACACCTGCGCCTTTTAAGCAAGGCCCTGCCGTCCCAGGGTTCCCACACCGGCCTCTCACTTAGTCTACCCTGATATAACCAGTGCCCTGCAGTGAGCAGGAGGTTTTGGTCATCACCTGTGAGCCACACTATTTCCCTGTTTGGTATTTCTTTAGTGCAAAAGTTGTGTATGCGTGGGGGCGGGGGCAGGAGAGCGGAACGAGGCATTGGGTGATTTCCCAGGGACAATTCCAAATTGCCAGATATTATGAAATCAGTGAGGTTTTGCTGTTGTTACTGGAAGTTTTTATTTTATGAATGAAGGATGTGGAAACTTTAATGGAGATTACAAAATTTTGTGGGAGATGTGGTTTGCACACACAGGTACACACCCCCCTAGAGCCCTGCATCAGATCTTGCATGAGGTTTTCTGATTTTCTCCTGCATCATTTCCAGAGTCCCCTGATTGAACAGGGAGATCTCCAAGACATGTCCCTCACGTTGATGGGCCAAGTCCTGAGGGAAATGGACAGATTCTTTCGTCATCCTGTTTAAGGAACTACAAGTCTCTGACGAATGGTTTAATTGGAGGAGGGTGAAGAGTTCTGGAGGATTAAACTACTGAGAGTCTTGGGGAAGACAGTTAAGCTGCAATGCAAACAAAAAGATGTACTTTTTGCCTTAAATCTGACTTAAAATTGTTGAATTGTGGGGAATGAGAACAATGTACAGTTTTTTTCTCAACAGGCTCTAGGTGTCGCTAGGAGAAAGGAAAGGCAAGAGCTCTGAATTTTATTTCAGATGATCTCCATCTTTTAAAAACATTCTTAACTTGGAGATACATGTCCTTCTTTTCATGGTGTCATTTGTCTAGAAATGAATCTCAGACAAACACAGGTGTCCTGAGAAACAAATCAAGGATATAACGTCCTTTTTTTTTTTTTTTTGATGGGGCTCTAAACAGCGTCTCTAACTTAGATGTAAGTCCCAATATCATGCTTTTTTTTTCCCTCTGGAAAATACACCATGTGTGCATGTGTGTGTGCAGGTGGGCGTGTATTGTGTGTTTATATAGTGTACTCAGAGTATATGTACACATATATACAACATGCCCATTATCTGTACATATATATCTGGCACACATCTGCAAAATGCATTGCACATATGTCCTTTAAGTTTACAATGTATAATTAAACCCACCACACAGGCAGAATGCTGCATGCTTTAAAAAAAAAAAAAAACTTTTATGCACTCTTCTTAGAAAAGTTACTCAGAATTGGAAAAATTATGCCCCCAAATTTACTAAAAGATAGATGAACATATCAACATATCAAACCACTTTTCCTCCAGGAACAAAACCTTCAATTTGCTTAGGTATATTTAAAAAAAAAAAAAAAAGACACCAGGTACAAAAACTGCTTTTTAGATACAGATACTTGTCAAGACTGAAGACTCTTGAGCAATCATTTTGCTACCCAAGTTTAAAGCTGAAGATATGCAATAAATTAGAAACACATTGCCTTTTTTTTTTTTTTTTTTTTTTTTTTTTTTTTTTTTTTGCGATGGAGTCTTACTCTGTCGCCCAGGCTGGAGTGCAGTGGCTATATCTGGGCTCACTGTAACTTACCTCCGCCTCCCAGGTTCAAACAGTTCTCCTGCCTCGGCCTCCCGAGTAGCTGGGGTTACAGGCGTGTGCCAACGCCCTGCTAATTTTTTGTATTTTTAGTAGAGGCCGAGTTTCACCATGCTTGCCAGGTTGGTCTCGATCTCCTGACCTTGTGATCCGCCCGCTTCGGCCTCCCAAAGCGCTAGGATTTCAGATGTGAGCCACCGCGCCCAGGCCACATTGCATTTTACTGCGTGTGGTGCGACTGTTGACACCCCAAGACAAACCCTAGCTTTTGTTTTCCACACCTGCACGCATTTGGGATTGCTGCTGCTTCGGTGGGAGCTGTCAAAGGTGCTGAAATCTTCTCGTGGTTTAGTGCCAGAGAAATCTCCATCACTTTTTGCAGTCCTGATCCCAAGGCTGGTGGCTTTATTGTTGTTTTCTGGGTTGTCAGGGAAAACTGTTCCAAGGTGCAGAAACAGCTTCCCTGCCGTGGTCGCTAAGATGATGGTAAGCAGCATACCTTTACAATCCTTAGGACTTTATACCTCTTGTCCTTCTGTGTAGAAATTGAGAAATAAAATATAGTTCTTTGCTTCTGTGCATGTGTGTACACCTACGTGCCTGAGTGTGACAAGGATGGGCAATTACCCAGCCACACCCCAAATACAATTTCTGGTAGTCTCTAACAAGGATAACACAGGTAAGGCCTAACTAGATCTACACAGAAAAATAAAATGCAGAGATAGAATGGCTGAGAATGGACTAACAATGCATGGTCTAAATGCACAAACGATACAGGCAACCAAGGGACTTCCCACCTGTGTAGCTCCGCAGGGAACCTGTTTTGGGTGTGTCAGTACTAACATGCAAAGTCTGACCTGGAAATCGAAATAAAACCAGAGCGTCTTTTCTATCCATTTCCTTGTAAATTTTAGATTTATTTAATTATAAAGTCAGTTACTTGGGCAACTCCTCTGAGGAATCAATAGCCGTTCTGATTTAAAATTCATTGTGTAGGTTTAAAAATAAGTTGACTCTTAAAGGAATTGTTGCTGGAAGTGACGTTTAGTGGAATTTAGTAACTTTGATTTGGATTAACTGTGGCTAATTTTAAAATGCTGAACTTTGTCATGCTCTTGCTTGAACATTTCTTTTTAGTTTTTGAAAAGGGTTTTGGGGGTCTTCTATATCATCCAAGCAGTCATTTTGTTAAGGTTAAACGGTGTGCTCCTGTTCATTTTTGGTGACTCATGGCTTCCTAACGATACAAATGTGATGACAACAGGATTTTAAAACAGCAATGTGGTTAAAACTGGGATAGACTGACAAATCACTGCCCATGATGTTCACCAGCCTTGGAAGGTCCAATTTCGTCATTCTGTATGTCTTTGGCAACCAACCCATCTTTTTTCCTCCACCTTGGATTTCATTGGTATAACGTCAGCATTCTATTAATGTGTCCTTGGGATCTGTCAACTTTATGATTTCTTAACTCTCTTGCCCCCACAAATACATTTATATACTCTATTTCTTTTCTTCTGTTTCAACTATAATTAAAAAATTTTTAACTTCACATGATTTTCCTGATAAATGAGAAAAAGGCTGAATCTTTCAACTCTCTACTTGATCCCATCGCTCTCATCACTGATAGGACCAATGCTTAGTGTGCTCACCTACAGAATAGCCATGGGATGTTGCAGGGGCATAGAGAGTTGCAATGTTGCCCTTTCCTCATCCCAGGGGCACCTACAAAGTGGGTGCCATGAGGCCAGGTCCTGAGAAGTGCTCAGTGAATACATGCTGCTGCTCTTGCTAATAATGTTACCTCTTCATCTCTCCTCCTTCATTTCCTTCTTCTTTACTTGCAGGTAGAAAAAAAGATTGCCTTCATTGGCCTCTACCACCAGCTCTGGCTTACTGTCCTGTTTTTCTTTCTGATTTTATTATCCAACTTCTCAAGCAAGGAGTCTACTGCTGATTCTACTTCCTTGTTAACAATCCTCTTTTTCTCACCTTGCTTGGATGCAAACATCCATTCTGTACCGTCTTCACTATGGAAACTGTACACAGAATGTCAGTGATGTCCTCTTAGTTACCTGATATGATGACCTGTGTGATCCCTCCTTAGTCTTGATGTTGTTCCAGCTCTTGCTCTTGACAAGTGCCACCTGCTTGTCCCACTTTTGTATCTTGTGTTTTTCTCAGTGTTACATGAACTCAGGCTTTGAGTTCTTTGGTGCATCACTTTTTTCTCCTGTCCCTTATGTAGGAAGGCCAAGGAACCTGCTACCTTCCTAAGGTTTGGTCTACTGTATTTTATGTCTTACCTTTCTGGCTTTCTTCTGAAGGTAAATGGTCTGCCCTTATAAAAAGAGTCAAACACATTCTGTAGTGTCTACATTAGAAGATGGTTAAAATAGCTTTGCTGCCCTGATGTACATCCAGCATTTCTCCTGAGGTAAGTTGCTTTTCTGTTTTGCAGAATTGGAGGATTCTGGGATTGCTAGGACCCTGGGGATCTCCATCTTGATCTCTCTTCCAAGCTTTTGTACCAGAGGCCCAGCAGCTAAAAGATTGTGTTTGTGGTGTTGACAAGATATTCACACAGAATACCTCCCTGACTTTATTGATCATATCCCCTTTTTTATATCTGCTTATTGCAAGTAACTTTCCAGCCGAATCCCCTTATTCCTGCCACTTGTATTTCTGTTTCTTCCACGTCTTTGCATGGCACCCAATGTTGGTAAGCATGCATAAGTTAAGTTGCATTCTCCTAATGTCTCGGTTTCTTTCTTGTAACATTAAGTATTTCACTAGATGAGCTTTGAAGTTCCCTTGTGGTCCACTCATGCTGCATAATAGCACCCTGCTGGATACAGCTGCTGTCTTCCTGAGAAGTTTAATGTTTGTGCTTCAGAATATAGTGAACACATAGAAAGTGTTTATTGCCCAAAACAGCCTCACAGTGAAAGCTTTGGTAACGTGAATAATCGGCTAACATTTTAAATATAATTCCATCTAAATAAAAAATTTGGTGAAATTGTAATGTATCTGTAACAGAATTACACAAAATTCTGATTACTGCTCCTGCCCAGAAAATGCAGTCGTAATGAGGAAACGGTCTCTGTTACGAGTAACATATTGACCGACAGAAACAGGCTGTGCTGGCTGAGTGATGGCTGCAGCCAAATATAGCATCAGAAATACCTTACCTCTGCATTGCACCTGGTGATTCTCAAAGCGCTGCCATGTGTGTCTCATTTCACCTTCACAGTTACCTTGGCTAGGGAGGAAAACCATAACCTAGAGCTAGGCTTTTAGGCCGAAATATTAGTAAGGGTAAGGCTGATTTCTTTTCATTTGGATGGATCAGTTGTCACTTGTGAATTAGAGCAAACACATTTCAATATGTTTACAAGCCTTTGCTCTCTGGAGCCAGACAAAAAAGTATGTTTGTGAAAAAGCAACAGTATATCTTCCCAGGGGATTTGAGTTCTGTGTTAGGAGCACAGGATTTCCAGGGAGCATGCAAGTCTGTTTTCCATGGCATGCCTCTTTTCATTGCCACCAATGCACTTTTCCATCATTTACTTGTATATGTTACCTGTAGATTTAATGAGAGCTAGAGCATTAAAATAGCATCATATTAATCTATATTTTTGACAGTGGAATCAACACATTTTCCCACATAAAATTCATATTCTAGTGTCACTAGGTAGACAGGAATTTTTCTAGATGTTGGCTTTCGGAAGTCATTTCCTTCATAAAATAGAGCTTACGTATTTCTTACCCAAAACTTTTTCTTCTTTAGGGTCAGAATGATTAGTGAGTTTAATTTTTGCAAGCAACCGGCAGGACTTGCTAAGTGAGATATACATGCTGATTGTATATAACCCTGTTCCTTTTAATTACTCTAACGATAACAATGCATTAATCAAGCACATGAGAAATGCTTCTCTGCAATATACAATATTGATCCCTTTCATAGAGCACTGCCTATAAGAATAATAGTCACTATAATCTTCTTAAAATTAAATTGTTTAATAAATCCAGTGTTAAGGGCACATGTGCCCAGTTATGATTTTGCTTCCATTTCAAGCACATTTGTTTGATTTTACACACATGTAAAAAAAAATCAGCCTTTCTCATGAACAACTGCTGGAACATCTGTCTCTAAAATGATCTAATATTATGCAATTATCTGAAATTGAAAAATTTTTAAATTGACATCTAATTTTATAAACAAGAAGACTATAGGAAATTATGTGAATGGTTGTAAGGAGATCATTTGCAACCTTTTTTGGACCTCAGAAAACTTCAGCTTCTCTCCTCACACCTGTGTTCTTTTTAGCATATTTCACTTTATTGTAATTGAGTTGGGGAATTATGTCACTGAGTTTAAAAATGTACGAACGCTTTAAAATGTAACAGTCTAAAATATTTTGGTTCTAAATGGGTGTGCTAATTGCTGAAGCAGAAAAATAAACCCATAATTTTGCCAGAATAGCATCAGATTTTGCCCTGACTTGGTTTCCTCAATAGTTTTACTTTTTTTTCCCTTTATATATTACTTCCTTTGTTTTCCAGCAACATTTACATCCATTTGAAGCACAATATGTGCTTAGTTTTGCCCCCTGGTTGACACATATACATACATATATATATAAAATGAGATGTGTGTGTAAGTATGTATATATATATGTGTTTATACATATACATATATGCACCTACACACACACACACATTTTCTAGGAAGATCAGAGGCACACAGGCCCATGAGGTCCAGATGGTAGAATTTCTGGTGGTGGCAGGACATTGAGGAATATCCTGCTTCCCAGAGTTGGGGTATGTGAGTCTACGGTGGAGAACATGTGTTGATAGCAGGCATTGGGGGAGGGGAGCTAAAGAGGAACACAAACCAGAGATGTAAGAATCCCTGCAGAAATGGAGGAAAGACAGAGGGTCCTACAGGTTCAAGTAATTTGTTCTCAGGTCCTGAAACAGCCTTGATCTTTAAAAGCAAAAAGCCAATTTTACTACTTTACTTTCATTCAGCCCTGCACTTGTAGGTAAACAACTTGAAGACATTTAGAATGTAATGAAATCACCCTAGCAATATGCCCAATAAAAATCACACACACACACACACACACTCACACACACACACACGCACACACACACGCGCACACACACACACACAATTCTAAGGAAACTTAAGGATTTTCCAGTCATCAAAGTCATTGTAAAATCCAATTTTTAATTGTCTATAGTGTTTAGGTTTCGTTTTGGCATCAGCTTTTAGATAATTTGGGGTCAAATTTAACAATGCCTGTGTTATGACATTAAAAAAGATGGAATGGGGATATAGGTATCTTCCCACCCTGGAAATGAGAAAACCAAAGAATCTGTTCCCTCTCCAGTTGTTCACTCTTGTCCGGAGATTTTGTGTAAAGGCAGAACCATTGGGATTGAAGTTTTTGTGCAACAATGGGATCTTTGTTAGATTATCCATCAGATATTGATCTAATTACATGTAACGATATGTGTGATACACATGCTATATTTGAAATGACATCAGCCAAAAGGAGAGCATGGATGAGATACACTGGGAGCATGGAGAGAGCGAGGAATTGAAGGTGGAGGAGTGCTAGCAAAAGTCTCTGACCTCCATCTCCCTAACCATTTTGTTCATGACGCTCAACTCTCTAAACTGTATTCAAACTCTGGAAATGCTTCATGCAAAAGTCCGTCTAATAATTGTTAACCGTTAAAAACCTAAAAATGAGACATTTCCATAAAAGCCTTGAGAGGTGAAGTTATTTTCTACATTTGAAGATTTTTAGAGTTGTTGGGTATTTACAGCCCCTGGGGCAGCCCGTCCCCGACATGAGCAGCTCGGATGACAAGTACTGGAGGCCTCCCTGTAGCTCCTGCTCGTGGACACTCATTTTCCCATGGCTTCTGAGCAAGGACAGCGGCATCCTCCTGCCTGAAGCAGACAACGTCACGCAGTCCTGTGTCCTCCCTTCTCCTTGTCCTCCTGCTGCCAAAGGACCAGAGCCCCCTCAGCACCCTGACCAGCCTTCCCAGGAACATTCACGAAGGGAATGCAGGTGGTTTTCTAGCCACCTGGCTTAGGTTAAATAGCACCTAGCTACTTGCCCAGGTGAGCTGCTAGGTTCTTCCTCCTACTCATTGTATCCTTTCCAATTTGCAAAGCACACCCTCCATTGGCAGGTTTGAGTAAAATGTGCCTCAGGGAATCGCTGAATCCAGGGTATCCCTCTGCTAGGGCACCTGCCCATGCTTCCTCACACTAAGCGCACACTGCCAGCTAGAGCATCCCCTCCCGGGAAGCAGGCTCAGCTTAGACTCTTCTGAGGATAACTGTTAGGTGGAGGGTTGGGGAAGGGGGAGATGCTAGAGGGCTGCAAATGCAGAAACAGCAGCGAATCCAGTTTGGTTCAGACTTTTCCAAGCCTGAACTCCAGCTAAGTGTTTGGAGAGGACTGGCTTCTCACCTGGGTGGGTGTGGGGGTTGTGAATGTGGCTCTGCAAACATCTCCAGGTCTGTGGCACCTGGGGGGTGTGCTGGTGTTCCTCCGCCCCCTCACACAGGTGTAGCTGTGCAATTCCTTTTGGCTGATGAGATGGGAGTGGAAGTGAGAGTAGCCCTTCGAAGTGCAGGCTTTAAAAGCCAGCGTGTGATTTCTGACTGTCATGGAAACCAGCAATATTCCAGGGAGCCGCAGCTGCAGAAGCGAGATAGAAACTTTGGCTCATAAATCGCTGAAATTGTATCAGTACAGGAGAACCTAGCCTGTGCCGACTGCTGCGTAGGTTAATATTAATGTAGATGAGTCTCCATTCCTTTCTGGGCCCAGGTGCATTCTCCTCTACAGGCAAGATCAGTGGTCTCCCAATTTCTGTGGGGAGTGCCTTCTTCCTTCCTGTATCTCACTTAAAGCGTTTCTGTTCCCAAAGAGGCTGAAATGGAAGTTGGCCGCAGGAAGGCAACTGACCTTGGAGAGTGTGGCTCTCAGGAGCCCCTTTCTTTAGGGAGCATGTCTTGTTGGGTGGGAGGGAACAGAACAAGAAGGTGCTGGTTCCCCAGAAGGCAGGTGCATGCATTCACAGGGTGTGTGGGGTTTGGGATGAGGGTGCAGGAAGGGTCGGCAGCAGAAGGACGGTATAGGCAGAGTACTAGATAGTGACAATGAAAGCAAACGATGCACCTCTGGAATGTTTCTGAGGGTTTCTAAGGGTCAGAAATGAGGCTTCTGGGCCTTGGCCTAGAGACCCTGCAAGGCAGAGAAGTCAAGGATCCCACAGGGAGGCTTTCCAGGGTTGAACATCCCAGTGTGGAAAATAAAACAACTATGTACCTTAACCCGTGGCACAGGCTGTGCTCTTCCATTTTATGTGGATTCACGACAAGGTTGTTTCCAATTTAGAAACTGAAGGTTACATGTCATCATCTACATAGTGGGAAACATTAGCGGAAACACACAGCTTTAGCAGGTAGTACTTTCTCCCCCAATCAGTGTTCTGATGGTCGCAACTGAATCTCCATTTTGTATGTGGAAAGGGTGTCACGGATTTCTCTTCCTTCTTTCCAGGATTTTAGTTCTTCTGAATAGATAGGAAATTCAGCCCCTAAATTTCCCTACATCTGGTTATCTGTCAAAAGGAGAGGGGGCATTGTTTCTATGGAAACAGGAGCTGCTGTGATGGGCAGGGGCCGCCGGGCTCCTTGTTGGGCGGCTGGCCTTGCTGAATACGAAATCATCAATACGCTTCCTCATTGTCCTCAGGCTCCAGTGAGATCATATCAATCGGCAAGGCTGCTTTTTCCGCAGGTACAAGAGAGCACCTGAGCAGAATCCTAACGTTTCTTCCGCACCGGCTGCTGCATGATCTTTTTAATCCTGCTGCCTCTGGTCCACCTGCTCCTTATTTTACCCCAACTGTGGGGAAAATGTAGTCCTGTTCATACAGCCTGCACCTGGGCTAATCCCAGTGTCTCCAAAGCAGGGGAGGACGTTGAGTGGTCATTTCTGGTCCTGTGTGTCCACCACCCCGGTATCTATCCCACTTCTGAGGGTCATGTTCCCACTTCAACAGGACACCCAGAAAAGCTTGCCCCATCGTTGGCCACGAGCTGCCTTCCTCTCGCCCAAACCCAGCCAAACCTGTTGCAGTCCCAGTCATTACCTTGGGTTCTAATCTTACTTGAGACATTTGGTTTTTTTCTTTGTTTGGACAAGGTGGCCCAGGCTGGAGTGCAATGGCATGATCTCAGCTCCCTGCAGCCTCAACTTCCCAGGCTCAGGTGACCCTCCCACCTAAGCCTCCCAGGTAGCTGGGGCTACAGGCACACACCTCCCTGCTGGGCTATTTTTTGTACTTTTAGTAGAGATGAGATTTCACCACAGAGCCCAGGCTAGGGCCTTCACTTTTTAGGGAGCCCTTGCCACTGTCAGGATCTGCCTCTTGTCACTCCCCAGGTTGTGAACCATGCAGGGGTCCCTTGTTTCAGAGCAAAAGCCACAGTTCCTGTAAGGATGTGAAGGCACGACGTGATCCACCCCCCATCTGCCTGACCGCACCTGCCCCTACTCTGTTTGAGCCCAGGGTTGCCTCACTGTCCCCTGGTCACACCAGGTATGGCAGGCTCTCACACAGCGGCAACCCCATCTGCTCGGCCTTCTTCCCCTGCGTCCACCCAACTGGCTCCCTCATGCCCTCTGCGGAAGCCTTTGCTCCAACGTCACTTTCTCAGTGACGTCTCGACTGACCCCCTGTGCAAAATGATAGTTCCTGGTACTCCTCCCCCTCGCCTCCATTGTTTTTCTCTCAGCATCGTACTTACCGCCTCCTAGTATTTTGTATAATGTACTTATTAGGACTCCTTTTATTTCTGTCTTCCCTGTGGTGAGCTGAGCCTATTGTAAGGCTTTGGCTGTTTTGCTGTCTGACACGTCCCAGTGCCTAGCACAGAGCCTGATGCATCAAAGTTCTCAATAACTATCTGTTGAATGAGTGAGCGAATGAATGCAATCTTACCTAAAAAATCTTTCATCACTTCTGTCTGAATGATCACCATTCTCTTAAACCTGTTTTCCAAACATTGGCTGAAGTAGAAAGAGTTCTGAAATTAGAACTTTGACCCTTCAGTATGGCTGCTTACATGTGTCTACACACGGATTCTCCTCATATCAGGATTTTATTGCATGATTCTGGACAAGCTCTTCTGCCTGTCCAATATAGGACCATAGCTGAGCAGACAAAGTAATTACTAGGGAAACGGCAGAATTCATTTCTGTAGGACCTCCTTAAATTTTTTGGTATTTGGCATTTGCAATATTTTATACTTCCTTTCTGAACGAAAACAAGTATACGTGCAAATTTTCCATGGATGACTACTTTATTGACTTTTTCGTAATTATCAGACAAACTAGCAGACAAAGGTCTCATAAGGAAGAATGCAAGACTTTGAGAAGAGAGTCCTATAAATATAGCAACATGACAAGTTGTTTTGATTAGATATTTGCATTACCTAATTCTCAATATAACAGAAAGAAAAACATCGCCGCTTCTTTTTCCATGATACTGTGATCATTTCTTAATCTGGCAGGTAGGAAGTAAAAAAAAAAGAGTGTTTTTGAACTAAATGTCATTAGAGAAAAACTAATGTTCCCAGACCATAAAGGCACAGTTCACCAGAAAAAGTCTTCCTGGATTCTGTAATCTATTTGAAACTGCCTGAGGCTTTTTAGCTTCCTACAGCATACATTTCTATGATAATACAATCAATACTCTCTGGCTCTTAGGATGGTGCTAGAACAGGGGCTGAAATTTTTGTCTTAGGGCTGCCGATCTGCAAGATGACCCGGAGAACTCGCCTCTTTGGGCTGTATCAATGCTGCAGCAACCCTTTGAGTCAAGTCACTGAGATTAAGTATGCAAAATAACAATTTGCAATGTCTGTTTTCTGTTGCCAGACGGTGTTGGGAAACACATCTGTGTTTCCTGTGCTTTTGTAGCCACAAAAGACTGTGCTGAACTGTTTAACAACCCTGGAAGAGGTGAACCACACCCTCCAGTTTGCAAATGGGGGTGTCAGGCAGCATGTTGAGCAGGTAATCAGAGACCTGCAGGCAGGCTGCGCCATTCATCTAAAGACACATTAATAAGCATGTACAGTTCTGGAGCTGTCAAATGGTACCAAAGTGCATGCAATTAGATGAAGATAATACAGCAGATGATAAGGAGATGCATAGCTGTGGGTGATTAGATCTCTGACCACTGGATTTATCTAGCCAAAGTACCTCAGAATATTTAAGACCAAAAGACTTAGAGAAATACATTTTCTGCTGACATCACATCAGCAATATGAATGAATACAAGTTCATGTGTCAAAGCTCCAAAGCTTAGTATCCAGTCTGAGTCCAGGGAAAAGAGGGGGGCCAATGGTGCGTACGAAAAGCCACCCCACACAAAACTGGCCAGATGTTTTGGGCCAGCTCTCTATCCCCAGAGGATCGATTGAGCCCAGGGGCATCTGCAGAGCTGCCAGCTATCGGCAAAGCAGCCCTGGTGGGGAGTCCACGTGGCTGATTCTCTGCCATCCCTCTCTTTATGTATCCAGTAGGCCCATGGAGTCCCTGGCAGTGGCCGAAAGTGATCTCAGTAGGGCGATTTCAGGGTCATTCTAGGCCACTGCCTTTATCCTCTCACTCTGTGGGCCACGTGACTCAGAACAGACAGATGCCCTGAAAGTAGGTTTTACTGGGGTCAGGAGAGGCTGTGCATGAGGAATGAGGACACTGAGCATTTGGGCAGGGGTCTAAAGGGAGAAACCACAGATGAGAGAGCAAGGCAGATAGAAATGGGGTACAGGCAAATCTGGGGAGCCAGTGGAATTCGGCACTATTAAAATTTTTCCTGAGGCAGCCAGGATAAGTCAAAGACCTGTGCGAGAACAGACCCGTTCAGTGTGGTGCACACTGGGGAACACCGACTCTAATGGCTCATCACAGCCAGATCCCAGGCCATGGCTGGGAGCCATGACCTTCAAACCGTGCTTCTCAGAGTCATCACGTTCCTGATGGGAGCCGCCTAAGGAAGGAAGTAGGAGACGGCACCAACAGAACTCTGAATTCTCCTTAAAGCAGCTGTGCTTTTAAAATACTTTACCTGTATATATAACTGCAAATGAAAAAGATGATTTTGGTATTAAATGAGATCTATTGGAGTAACAGCCAAATTATTCAATAAGCTCGCAGATATCCAGCGGGGTTGTGTAATGAGATGCTCTTGTTATAATTTATAAAGGCCTTGGCCATGGAATTCCATCAAGCCTGCACCTAACACCATGATTACGGCAGACAGGATCATGTTATTGTTTGAGGCTGAACCAAGGGCCCTCCTGCTGTCCTCCGTGTCGGAAGACAGGAGAGCACCCTGAGCCTGAATACCGACTTGTCAGTTGTTTAACCTTAGAACAGAACTGAGTTTGGGTTTCACCTTCCTCACTTATAAAACAGGGCAAACAATTGTAGTATCTTTGTCAACGGCTTATTTTGATGGTGACTTTTGGCTTTGTCATTGGCTTATTTTGAAGGTTGAGTTGGTTCGTGTAAAACAGTCAGAACAGTGCTTAACATGCCACAAACCAATGGCAGTGTGATGACTCGATCCAGCTGTGTATGCTAACAGGGATGGGCAACTGGGTGCCCTCAGGGCAGAGCTGGCCTGGGGCAGGCAGTGAGGAGCGGAAGGAAATGCCATCACTCCCAGTGGTCACGTGTGCACGGATAATGTTACTGTAATTGCATGTATTTATAATTGAACTGTGATCCTGACATGTAGATTGATTAGGTAGTTCAGTTATGAGCAAGCGGGAAGGTGGATAACATGGATTCCCAAGGAGCCACAGTGCCCCTCAGTCAAGAGCTCCTTGGTGGGGCTTGGTGCCCCCAACACCAGCCCTGCTGAGGACTCCTCCAGGAAACATGTAGAATGCGATGGACTACATGTGCCCTGCCATTGGTAGGCTGAAATCCTAACCCCTAATGTGATGGTATGCGGAGGCAAGTCATTTCGGAGGTGATTTAGTTCTTGAGAGTGGAGTCTTCATGAATGGAATTGTGCCCTATAGAAGAACATAGAAGGGCCAGGTGCAGTGGCTCGTACCTGTCATCCCTTTGGGAGGCTGAGGTGGGAGGATTGCTTGAGCCCAGGAGTGTAAGACCAGCCTGGGCAACATGGGGAAACCCTGTCTCTACTAAAAATACAAAAACTAGGCAGGCACAGTGGCATGCGCCTGTCATCCCAGCTACTAGGGAGGTGGAGGTGGGAGGATCATTTGAGCCTGGGAGTTGGAGGTTGCAGTGAGCCAAGACTGTGCAACTGCACTCCAGCACAGGCAACAGAGGGAGACTCTGTCTCAAAAACAAAGCAGACCAACCCAGAGAGCCCTCCAGCTCCTTTCCTGCCCTGTGAGAACATAATTAGAAGGCAGCTGTCTGCAACCCAGAAGAGGTCTCTCCCTCACGAGAACCCCACCACACTGGCACGTGGACCTGGAGGTGTGAAACCAGAGGCTCTGAGTCAGACAGATGAGGAAGTCCACATACCCCAGTGCCGTCCTGGGACTCTGTCACGTCAACAGAGGACCCAAGCCACCCCCAAGGCTGTTCACCGAGACTTTCCTAAGCCAGATGCCTTAGAACTAAACTAGAAAACTGTTGCTAAAAATGTATGTTTTTGAGCTCATTTTATGATTGAAAATTTGAAATACTGTATAACATTACATAGTGCTCAGTAAATATTCCTCAGAAGTGGTCAGAACAGGCCCAATTAAAAGCCATTGGAAATATTATCAAGTATCTCGATGTTAGGTGAAGAGAAAACACAAATACAGGTGATTCAGCTTGAGAATTTGTTTTAACAGGACACCTTAACAAGTACAGTCTTACAAAACACAGGGTGAAAAAAGTGTGGAGTCAGTGGAGCTGTTTAGGGAAACAGAGTGTAAAATTGCCCAGATTTGGATTTGATTACAATAGTTACAAAGGGGCGAACAGTGTTGTAACTCCAATTAAAAAATCTTGAATCTACTTTTCCTTATGTTTCTCATAAGATTTCACTTTAACATCACCCCTGACTTTTAATTAATTACCTATGTCTCTATTAAGTTTCACTGGCAACTTCTCTTTTGGTTTACAGTATTCCAGAAGTCTCCCTTCAGTCTCCAAAACCCAGGTAAATGGAGACCTGATGTCTTATGGGATCCTCGGGAATGCTAATGTGTGTTTGGAGTGGTTTCTACAGCTCGTGAAGTTGGGGACCCTCCACTCAAATGAGGCAAGGGAGAGCGTTGTTGCCTTGGCAGGTGAAAGGGAGGCAGGTGGGGAGTTCCGGATTACACAGCATCCTGGCCATGGTTCTTCTCACGGACAGTTGAGGAAGCTAATTCGTATATTTCTTCCACTCACCTCAGGCTTATCTAGTGAAATCCAGCTATTCCATGACACTGCTCACACACACACATCATACACACACTCACACCTGCGCACATGCCATACATCACACACACTATGCAAATCTCACCTCTACACACACCACACATACACACTTACTTGTACCACACACCATGCATGCTACACATCACACACCCTATGCAAATTCCCACACGTCCACACACACTACACACACATGTACACACATACCAAACACACACCATGCAAATGCCCACACCTTTGCACACACCATACCATATGCACACACACCTACAAATCCCCCACCACAAACACACTCACACCTGCACACACGCCAAACATCACACACACCATGCAAATTCCCACACCTCCACACATACCACACACACACCTATACATGTGTCACACACCGTGCATGCTACACATCATGCAGTATGCAAATTTCCATACATCCATACACACCGCACACACCATGCAAATTCCCACACCATTGCACACACCACACCATATGCTCACACACCTACAAATCGCCCACCACGAACACACACCTACACACACTTCCACCACAAACCACATATCACACAAATCCTCACACCTTCACATACACCACCTACACACATCACAAAAATCCCCATATACTCCCCACATACATTTCTCCCCTACCACACACACACCTACACACGCAACACACACAAACCTACAAATCTCCCCCACAACACACACATCCCCACACACCTCACACACCACACACACACCTCACACACCACACACACACATCCTTACCTGCCATACACACATATAACACCATGAGTTCCAGGGTCATTTCAGGCACACATACACATAGATGTCTAGTAGACCATGGACCCTGAAGCAGGGTAACGGGCCACCCTTTAAATTAAAAGTGCTGCTAGTGACCAGAAGTCAACAAGGCCTTCACCTGAAGTGCTTTCCTTGGGGTGAGGACAGCTGGACCCTACAGGCTGTTCCCCTCTGGTCTCTGCTGGGACCAAGGGTATGCAGCTGGGGTAGCTTCCCAGGATGCATACGTGTTGCGGAGATGGCACACACAGATGCCTGGGTGCTGATCTCTCTGGCTGTGGGCAGCAGTCCCCCGAGCTCAGTAACCTCAGGGTGGCTCATCAGATAGTGAACCAGGACATGCAAACCAGTAGACACAGAAATAAAAACATGGTAACTTAAGGCTTTCTCAGAATACAACAAACAG
Source organism: Cebus imitator (assembly GCF_001604975.1). NCBI lineage: Eukaryota > Metazoa > Chordata > Mammalia > Primates > Cebidae > Cebus > Cebus imitator. The sequence continues at coordinate 4,987,550 of NW_016107335.1, read as the reverse complement.
AATCAGAATTGTATTTAAGGAATCCTTTGAAAATTTTCTACGAACTCAAAAATTATCAGGTTAAAAAAACTTTGAAAAGCGACCCAATGGGTCAGTGAAAGCCTAGGAAATGTATCCTGTATGGTGAAATACCCACATGACCTGAACCCTCTCGGAGTCTGCTGATGTGCACCAAGGGCTCTAGGTTTGCCTGGTGGCTGTTCACTTCCCAGGAGCAGATGTGTAATTGGTGTCACCTGGAGACCCAGTGACGGCCATGGGCACTCAGCTCCTTGTCTGAGCTGGTTTTACTCACAGCTCCGTGCGTTCAAAGCAGGAACATTCACAAAAAAGGGCATTCCCAAGGAGGCATGCACCAAAATACTTCATGAGGAGGAACACATCTAGAAATGCTGGAGAAAATGCCTAATTAACCCAGCTGAACTAAAAGGTGAGGTGCAAATTTCAGTGAAGTCAGACCACAGAGACAAGGGATAATCTGTCCATTTTTGGAAAAGCTCCTAATCGCTCTTAGAACCTTGCTTTTAGGTATGAACATTTCCCATATTTCCTTTTATGATGCAATTCTAGCTCAGCATTGAAAAGTCGGAGCACATCTGATAGTTCTGAATAATCAGGAGCTCCTGGCATGATTCCTAGTCTTTGTGGCTCCAGGACTGGCCTATTCTCACATTCGTAGACTTCAGATAAAATTTGTTGACTGGTGGAATATAAAATTTCACTAAAAATACAATTATGAAGAACCTAATTTAATCCAGTTCTTTAACATTGGTAATATGTATATATAGCTAACTGTCAGCTTTAGTTCCTTTGAAATAAGATTGGGTCCTAGTTAACACAGAGCTTAGACAAAACTGTAGGGCCATTTTCCAAGTTGTCCTTTTAAAATCTCAACTTATGGCCGGGCGTGGTGGGGCATGCCTATAATCCCAGCACTTTGGGAGGCTGAGGTGGGTGGATCACGAGGTCAAGAGATCGAGACCATCCTGGCCAACATGATGAAACCCCATCTCTACTAAAAATACAAAAATTAGCTGGGCATGGTTGTGCATGCCTGTAATCCCAGCTACTCGGGAGGTTGAGGCAGGAGAATCGCTTGAACCCAGGAGGCGGAGGTTGCGGTGAGCCGAGATCGCGCCATTGCACTCCAGCCTGGGTAACATGAGTGAAACTCTGTCTCAAAACAAAAAAACAAAAATCTCAACTTTTATAGAAAGGATTTTATGGTCAAAAAGTTTGGGAAACACCAGATTCTTTCTAATAAGTTGTCTTACTGACTTTAAAGGGGAATTTCACAATGAATATCAGGACATTAAGTAGATTTATTTATGACAAGATTTCTCACTTACCTGTGTCAGTGTAAAATATGTCATGGTGACGTATCCGAAGAGCAGATGCTCTGTGCCACACCCAGTCACCAGGAAAGCAAATCTTCCTTCCTGACTCATGACTGTTCTGGTTACTTTATATCACATCTTGGTTAATAAGTCTGGCTTTCTCTCACCGTATTATTTTTCCAAGGCTGCTGTGGTAAAATATCACAAGTCAATGGTTTGTGGCCTCACAGGTTCATTGTACCACAGTTCTGGAGGCTGGAAGTTCAAAGTCAGGGTGTCAGCAGGGCCGCGCTCCCCTTGAAACTCATGGGGAGATCCTTCCTTGTCCCTTCCAGCTCTGGTAGCCCCAGGCCTTCTGTGGTTGGTCTCAGCATCACTCTAACCTCTTCCCATCATCTTCTCATGGTTACCTTCTCCCTGGAAGTCTCTTCCCTCCTTAGAAGGACACCAGTCATATTGGATTATGGGACCATCCTTCCTATTCCACTATGACCTCACCTTAATGAATTACAGCTGCAAAAACCTTACTTCCAAATAAGGTCACATTCTGGAATACCAGGGGTCAGGATAGCATCTTTTTTGGGGGAAACAAAATTCGACTTATCACACTGACATCCTGACTTTTCTCTTTAAGTATCTAAGTTTTTGGTGATTTTAGACTATTTTGGAGGGTCACCGCCTGTTCTGTTGGAATTCCAGGGAACAATATGTTTCTCACCAACTTTGACTCACCGAATCTGTACAGTGGATCAAGTATTTGATCATTATTGCTCTTTAAACAGGAAATGGATGTCCATTCATTGTACCTTGATCTTTATTGCTTTGATTGATCATTGATCTTTTATAACTTGGACTCACCTAATCTGCACAGTGGATCAGTTATTGATTACTATTGCTCTTTAAACAGGAAATGGATGTCTTCAAATGAGTTACTACCATTTGACTCCAAGTAATGGCCACAAAAGGCTCTGGACCCAGGGGAGTCTAACCATTCCTTTCTGTAGGTGCCTTCCTTCATTCCGCAAGGATTTCTAATTGATTCTGTTCTGAGATGCTTGGTGCCACGCTGATCTGGGAAACAAGACTCAGCTAACTGCCTGGCAGTGAACACTGTTGTGAGTGCAGATAAGCAAGCCTCTGCCACGGCCATGTCGACAGAGGAAGCATGGCTTTACTTATAATTCTTATTTCTTTCTTCCTATGCAAAATAGACTGCAGACATGAGTGGTGGGTAAATTACAAAATGCAATAAAATAAAGATAGATAGCTGTCAGACTGTGAACAAAAACCTGTGTATTCTTGCTGTGATGACATGGAGGTGTCTAGAATCCATGAAAGTCAAATGATATCATACTGATGCTTAGAAGTGGTGTTGGCATCCTTAGTGGACCTTGATACTTCTCCCATTGCCCCTAAGTAGCAGGGTCTGGGATCCTGGGAGGCAGAGCCATAGGTTTGCCTGTTGACCATTCGCTTCCCAGGAGCAGATGTACAATTGGTGTAACCTGGAGACCCAGTAATGGCAGTGGGCACTTGGCTCTCGGTCTGAGCTGGTTTTGCTCACAGCTCACTACTCACTAGACTGGGATCCATGCATTCAAAGCAGGAACATTCACAAAATGTTCTCATGTGGGGGATGGAGGCTCTCAGCAAGCCAGTGCTAACCAGTCTATTCCAAACCTATATTCCGAGGGGTGGCTGGGGTAGTGCTAGATGCCACCTCTGGTCTTGGCTTGCTGTGGTGGTGAAGTACAGGTGCACCCACAGAGGTGAGACCCAATGGCGAGCCATGGGTCTTAGGGCTGCAGGGAGACTTTCCTCCACCAGCACCGCCACACCACTCTCCACAGTCCTGGTCCAATGTTATTTTTGTTCCTATGCTAGCAAAGGCCGGCCCCTAACTAGAGTTCCTGTTAGAGTGTTTTAGTGCTGCAAATGCCTAGCTGTGAATATTTCTTTGTTCAACAACACTTTGCCCTCTCCCTTGCTTATTGGGGTACAGTTTCAGCTCTGCAATTTTGGCAGAGTCTTTTAGAGGAGGGAACTTTGTTTTATGGCCCCTTTTCCCGAGAACTACCCTAATCACCCAGTCTGGGTTGAATGTCACTCTGGCATGCGCCCAGAACCCCTGGGTATGCAGTGGAAGTGCTTAGCACATCTCAGCGGAGACCGTCTGTCTCTCCTCTTTCTTCTCTGCTGGAATCTGATCTTCTGGAGGGCAGAGGCTGTGGCTCGTCCTTGGGGGTCTCCAGGATGCCACCTGTGCCCATTGTGTGGTGTGGCGTAGAACCCATGCTGCCAGGCTGTGTTCGTGATGCTGTTCCCTCATTAGTTCACCCAACAAACAGTCAGGAATGGGAAATAAGGGCATAAATAATAAATCCCCAAGGCCAAAAATGAAGAAGATGAAGAAGGAAACTGCCACTGCATCCTCAAAAGGCACCCACTGTGCTGCTGACATTTCTCCATTATTCATTATTTCCTTCCCAGACACCTCATTTCATACTGTGTCCAATTTAAAAGAAATCAGGTTATTTTTAAGATGTGTCCTTTCACAAAGCAACAGCTACACCCCTCTCGGGGTTTCTAGTTAGTTCCCAGGCAGTGGATAAAATTCATGTTTGGGGATGAATAATAAAGGAAAGAGCTTAGTCGGGAAAGAAAGAAATGTAGAATGTCACAAGCCACTAAAAGCAGCCTTGCCTTTTGCCACTGTTTTTGTCCAGTTTGTCAAGTGACTGAATTCACACCTCAAGGGACTTTTTTGCTGCTGCAAGGTTGTTTTCCATGATGACCCATTTCTACATTCAGTTGAATCTCATGGCCCATCATGCATCAAGGTGCCTTAGAGGTCCAGGTGCTTCCTCTGCAGCCTCTTTCCGGGATCCCTGGGCCTTTCCTCCAGCATATCAGGCTCTCTGTCAGCTCCATGCCTGGCATACACAGTTATGCACTGCCCCCTGCTCCTTTCCATTTCTGGAAAACACCTAATCGTCCTTGAAGACCAGCCCGAAGGTCACATTCTCTGTGAAGTGAGTTTTGGAGCTGGGGATAGGTTGTGTCCTGTCTCTTGTTCGTAGTGGACCTTCCCATGCAAGAAGTCTGACAAAAGGGATGGATGGACTCCCTTGAAATGATTTCTTTGCATACCTGCATTCCTACCAGGCCTGAGCTCTTTAAAGGCAAAGGTGCCTATTATTCATTTGGAATTCCTAGTCTTTGAGAAAGAGCATATATCAAATATATGTTTGGGGTAGAGGCAGAATTGGTGAAAGGTAGATGTTTCTTTGGATTATTTCTAAAATACACTTCTCTGCTTTGTGCAATAGGAAATCATCAATAAAACCAGCAGTGAGGCCAGGTGCGATGGCTCACGCCTGTAATCCCACCACTTTGGGAGGCCGAGGCGGGCAGATTATGAGGTCAGGATTTCGACAGCAGCCTGGCAAACATAGTGAAACCCCATCTCTACTTAAAAAAAATAAAAAAAAATTAGTCGGGCGTGGTGGAGCGTGCCTGTAGTCCTAGCTACTTGGGAGGCTGAGACAGGAGAATCGCTTGAACTTGGGAGGCGGAGGTTGCAGTGAGCCGAGATTGTGCCACTGCACTCCAGTCTGGGTGACAGAATGAGACACCATCTCAAAAAAAGAAAAAAACTGCAGTGACATAGAACTGACTTCCAGAGCACTGGTCTGGTCTGGGGGCTGACCACATTTCCTGGGAAGAGCAGACAGTGACTATTTTTGGCTTTGTGGGGCAGAAGGTCTTTGTCACAAGGACTCTACTCAATGGGTATAGCACAAAAGCAGCCGTAGACAGCACATAAAGTAAGGGGTGTGGCTGTGTTCCAACAAAACTTCACTGACAAAAGCAGGCAGCAGGGCAGATTTAGCCCAGGGGATGTGGCCCTGCAGACTGCTGAGTTACAGGAATGAGAACTGTGGAATACAGCATCAAGGAAGTGCAGTGGTCTACAGACTGAAGCTAAGTCAATCCACCCACGCGTTGGGAAAATAAGCCAAAGGGCTGGGAGTGGTCCATGGGTCAAAACCGGTGACCTAGAAACTACAGGACTTACAGTGGATGTGGACCCACCGAGGCCAATTACCCTGGATGCTGCCTTGCCAGGGCAGCTGCAGAAGGGTACCATTTGTCTCTGATGCTGCACGAGAAGGAAGCCTGCATGAAACTCTAATAAAAAAAAAGACAGTGAAGGAAAATCATGTCGGGAGCTGATACGCATGAGTCTGGGGAAGCCACCAGAGACTGAGCACTGCTAGAGTGTCTGGGAATGAGAAGAACCCTAGAGCAAACATGAAGCCTGGAAGAGATTCTCAGTTTGAGAAGAAAGGAATCCAAGAGCTCATGGAACCCAGCTAGCAGGCAGGGTCCTGGGCTGATCAGAGTGGGGAAAACTTGCTGAGTTGTGTCATGGCAGGACAGACAGAGCCCCGCTGCAGAGAGGGGACACTCGTCCACCCTATCCCCCCTCACCTGTGCCTCCCCTCCCCGTTCAGGCCCGCAGTGTGCTCGCCATATAGCAGTGCGTCCTGGTCTTAATGCTTGGAGGCGCCGCAGCCATTGCACCAACCTGTCCTGCAGTTTGACCACGGCGTTTCCTTGCTACAGTCTTCTGTGAGTCTCCAGAGGGACCCTGGACATCAGCAAGGCGGATGGCATCAGATGCCCTGAATTCACCCCACGCCTTCCCACCTCAGGACATTTGCTCTTTGTTCATTTCATGTCCTTTGCACTTGTCTTGGTCAGTTTTCTTTCATCTTTTAGTGACAGACACATTCCAAAATGACAGAGAAAAAAAAAGGCACACGTGTTCTTTAGAGCTGAAGACCAGAGGCTGTTGGACTTTAGTCATATCTGGAACAAGGTACTAGATATTCCCAGCACTCTTTCTGTCTGTCTCCCCGACTCTCAGATTTGCTTTCCTCTGTTGGTGTTAATCTCGAGCAGATAGCAAAGGTAGTTTCTGCTCTAAGCTCGTGCAGCTTTCCATTTCCTAATAAGAGGAAGACAGAGGCATGCTCTCTCCCAGTGTCTCCATGTGAAATCTCATTCCAGGTTTCTGGTTGACCCGGCATTGGTCACACCCCCAGCCACTTGGAGTCAGTTGTATTGTCAGGGTCTGAACCAGGAGCCCGTCCCACAGACAGGAACAAAACTGGCTCTGCATCGTCTCCTCCTCGAGTGGCTTCTCCTTACAATAGCTTCCTGTCAAAACCTACTCCCCCCCTTTCTTTTTTTAAGACAGTCTCTCTCTGTTGCCAGGCACCAGGCTGGAGTGCAGTGGCATGATCTCTGCTCACTGCAACCTCTGCCTCCCAGGTTCAAGCAGCTCTCCTGCCTCAGCCTCCTGAGTAGCTGGAGGTACAGGTGTGCACCACCACGCCCGGCTAATTTTTGTATTTTAGTAGAGAGAGGGTTTCACCATGTAGGCCAGGATGGTCTCGACCTCCTGACCTCGTGATCTGCGTGTTTTGGCCTCCCAAAGTGCTGGGATTACAGGCATAAGCCACCACACCCAGGCAAAATCCACCCCACCTTTCAGGTCTCATTCTAATGCTGTCACCTCGAAAGCAGCAACCTCATCTGCTCGTCTTGACTCCCCAAATGGGTGACTGTTCCTGCAGCCGAATTCCCATAGCGCTATCATGACACACCATCCTCACCGTTTGCCCGCGATCATAGCTGCTTGTGATGAGTAGCAGCTGCAAGGGTAGACATCACTGCCACTTAAAGCAGCTCCAACGAGGCAGAGATGACAAACAAGGCAGAGGTGACAGAACAGAAGAAGGGGCAAGGCCGTGAGGGCCCTGGGAGCAAGCGGGGACACCTCCCATCACTGGCTGCTATACAGAGTGAAAAAAATACAGCCCGAGTACCCACAGTCCATTCCAGCAAGGCCCCCCGGTAAGAACAAAACAGGAAGGACCCAAGGAAAACACACCAGCAGTGACAGGGAACTCTCTGTCCTCTTTGCTGTCCTCACTGACAGGTGCACAGGCCAGGCCCTACTGAATACTGCTATGTAAGCAGTCACTCCATGGCCCTAGTACCCCCTGCCCCAGACCGATGTTTGTAAGCAAATTGTCCCTCAAGGCATAGTGGCAAAAGGCACAAATCAGGACCAGGCCAATGGCATCAATACAACTGCCTGTCATCCAGTCCCCAGAGCTCCTTGGAGAAGCCGGAGCCCTGTGCTTCCATGGACATCGGTGGAATGGAGGCCCTGAGTTGGACTGGGTTTTGCTCAGGGAATGGGGCAAGATCCTGGGGACCAAGGATGTCTTCTGAGTGGCTCGCATCAGGGCTTCAGGAGGCGAGTTGTGTTTTATCCTCCTAAGAAGCCTTCTTGATGCCCGCCTGGCCTTAAGCAGGCCCAGAACACCCATGTATGTGGGGCAAAGCAATTCAGAATGACCGTCGGAGATGGGCAGGGCCTCGTGGGGCTCTTGCATGGAGCTCAGGCCTTAGATGACCTTTTTCAAGGTGGTGGGAAGTCACTGGAAAATTGGAAGCAGATACATGAGACTCATTGCAAGACTGCTTTGCTTTTTAAATCATTTTTCTTTCAGCCTAGAGACTGAACTAGAGGTGTTTGATTGAATGGGTGGGGTATGTCAGAGGAGAGCAGAGCAAGAGACTTTGATCAAGAGCAAGCCAAGATCTTGGCTGCGATTGCCTCCTCAGAAAAACAATGAAGTAGACCAGTAATTGGAATAAATGACACAAAAATACAAGCAGACAGACCTCTGGGTGTGCCACTGGGTGGATTTGTTTTTCTGCTTCCATTTCAGTATTTTCCTAAAGCAGCTATGTTGCTGGAAAGGAGAGCAAGCGTGAGAGGTTTTGTTTGTTTGTTCTGTTGGCTGCAGTGGGGTCTGGCTGTGTCACCAGGCTGCAGTGTTGTGGCATGATGATCGCTCACTGCAGCCTTGAACGCCTGGGCTCAAGCCATCTTCCTGCCTCAGCTTGCAGAGTGCCTGCCACCACGCCCACTAATTTTTTTTTTTTTTAATAAAGATTGGGTCTTCCTATGTTACCCAGCTTGTTCTCAAGCTCCTGGGCTCAAGCAGTCCTCCCACCTCAGCCTCCCAAAGTACTGGGTTTACAGGCATGAGCCACCGTCCCTGGCAAGAGACTCTTTTGAAGTTGAATGAAATGAACAGAATTTGGCAGTGGCTTAGATGGGAAATGGGGATTAGCAGGGAAGGGGCAACTCCAGGATGCTCGTGGGGGCATCAGCGTTTATGCTGAACACAGGCCATGGTGGAAAGAGGAGTTGGCTTGATGCAGGGTCCCTTGGTGGAGGTCTTTGTATTTTGATATTACTCCATTGGCGATTCTTGGAGTAGTAAGAATTGAGGGATTACCTAGAACTGATAGGAATGTTGTAAGAGGAGAGGACTGGAGAACAAACTGGGACCCCCATGTCTACAGGCCTCTGCCCTCAGGGAAAATCCAGAAACAAAGATGGAAAGAAGAGGCTGCCAGAATCCAGGGGAAAACTACCTCTAAGGAAGCAAAAAAGGCAGGTCCATACCCAAGTAACCTGAGCTGGGAAAGGGCCCAGTGGCCCCAGCACTGGGGGGCAGCTGGTGTCTGTAGGCAGGGTGGCTCTGGCAGAAGCACAGGTGTGGGTGAGGCTGCGGTGACCGCAGTTGGAGGAGACACCACGGGAAGGACCTCTGGGGATTAGCAGGAACCCGAGGCATGGAGCAGGGGGGCCGGGGTGGGGGTTTCCCGCACAGCAGCTCCTGAGTGTCAGGTGGGTGAATAAAAGCCAGAAGCAGAGATGCCGCTAAACTTACAAACAGCTGCCCACAGGATTAGCCTCGGCCTGGGGCGGGTCTTAGGTCTGAAGGGCACTTGGAGACTAGATGTTGACTGTTGGAAATTTAGTAAATAGGGCCACCAGAGACCTAATTCACTGCTTTCAAGTCGATGATTGGGCATTAACCTATGAGAATTATCAAATTACACTGAGGTTTGATCTCCCTGCACTTACACAAATGCGCACAGACACAGGAACAGCCATACACACACCTCTTCTATGAGACAGATAAAAACCCAGCCGCAAAGATGTCAGGGCCTCACATCTAAGAGCCTGTCCCGGAAGTGATGCACGGGGCTTCAGCCCCCCAGGGAGGAAGATAATTAGACTGTAAAGTAGTGAAGGGCATGGCTGGGTCACGAGAGAGTCCCTCAAAACCAAATTCTAGCTGATTTCCATATTCTGAATGGAAAGCCTGCATAATCATTATTTTTAAAATATATCGACTTAGAAATAAAATATAATAGAAAAATCATTGAAGAAGACTAATTCGATGAAGAGCATTTTCTGGTGGCTATTTTTCTTTTTATTAAATTTTTGTTTTTATTTTTGTGGGTACCTAGTATGTGTATGTATTTATGGGGTACATACAATGTTTTGATACGAGCATGCTCTAATGGCTTTTCAAGGGTTAATCTCTGGACTCGAATCTGAAAATAAAGTATAATTTTTGAGAGTGCTCACATTATATTTTAAACATTCTTTAGCCCATTTTATTTTTGATTCTTATTTGGAATTAAGCACAGTATTTTGTTTTTTTCAAAAATTTAAACGTGACTGAGAGCTGGGTTGTCATGGACTATTGGTTATTTATTTTCTTTTAATGATACTTCATTTAATAATAAGTATTCCTATGCCTGATACAGTTAGATGAATTAATCAAGTCAACATTTATTCCTCCTTCAAGTGTCATCTTCTTCTCAAACGTAGCTTTGCAAAATGCCCAATTATTAGGAGAACTGAAAAAAACTAATTTTCTCATATGCAGTGAGTGGATGTCAGGAATGTAGGTAAAGCGGCAAAAGAAAAGAAAAAGGCTCCCTAGAGCCCCATATGGAGGTATCAGGTAATTGTGGGCTGTGCTGTTCACTGTGTACACAGATTGGTGGGGTGTGTGTGGCAGAAAGAACTTCTCAGGCGGTCAGACCACCTGGGCCTGAATCCTGGCTCTATCACAAATTAATTATATGGAAGAAAACCTTAAGTCTCAGTTTGATCTTCTCCTTTATAGAGTGAGACAAAAAAATGCATTTATTTTTCAGGAGATAGTTGTGATAAATCTATTTTATGAAATGTTTGTTCATTTATTTAAAAGGTCCTAGAAAAATGTTGTGTTTTATGTCAGTTAGGTGACATGCTAATAGGCTGACAACTAATGTACATGCTGTCAGATTTTCTGTCAGCCTCTGTGGTTGCTTCTCTAAGATTTCTTCCTGAATGACATAATTAATCAATGAGGTCATGCAAAATTCTTAAAGAAAATAGCCAAGTCAGTTTTCTTCATTAAAATCCATTTTGAACAAGAATGGCCCTCTGTTTAATGCATAGTTTAACAGAAAATTTAAATTAGCAGCATAGACAATTTTTCAAATACTTTGGTTAACTGAAGGTATTGGAAAGCGTATTTGTAGTGTTAAACCATTCCCAGTAAGTGAATTACCCATGAGCCAAACTCTGGAATTGCCCGATGAGCTGTATTACATAAAGATAGTATGATATTAACAGCCGTTCTTTCATATTGCCTTTAATCCATCCTCTCTGAATTAATAGAGGCCTGAGGTAGATTGTTATCAAGCACGAAAGATTGATTTTGTTTTTGTATTTTTTTTTTTTTTTGAGACAGAGTCTTGCTCTGTCACCAGTCTGGAGTGCAGTGACACTATCTTGAGTCACTGCAACCTCCACCTCCCAGGTTCAAGTGGTTCTCCTGCCTCAGCCTCCCAAGTAAGCTGGCACTACAGATGCATGCCACCACACTCAGCTAATTTTTTTTGTATTTTTAGTAGAGACGGGGTTTCACCATGTTGGCCAGGATAGTCTCAATCTCTTGACCTTGTGACCTGTAATCCCAGCACTCAGCCTCCCAAAGTGCTGGGATTACAGGTGTGAGACACTGCGCCCAGCTCAGGAATGCTTGAATATAAAACCAATCAAGATGACATATAGTATAAAATAGTAGCTTATCATATATGTGCATGCATGCTATTTTTTTTTTTTTGCTGATAAAGGTGGATGATGTTATGATGAATTTCATCACGCCGGACTGAATTAGAGCAAGCAAAACCTCTCAGTCAGGGTTTGCAAGGGTTATACCTAACGACTTATTCATACTGGTTGTATTTTTTGACCATTGGGATTTATTTATCTGAGGGCTTCTGGAAAGAGGAGAAAGGGATGCTATGTCGTTTGCTTTCTGTGTGCCAGACACTTTCTCTTTATCTCCAGAATAACCCTGTGTGGGAAGTTTCATTATTCTCATTTTACAAATATGGAAACTAGCTTAGATGAAGAGAGATAAAGTGACCCTCCCAAGGCCTCACAGTCAGCGAGAGCAAGAGGTGGCATGAGAATTCATGTGTTTCTGATTTCTAAAGATTTAGAAGTATGATTTCTAAAGCCGTATATCCTCCACTGCCCTGGTTCACATGTTAGAACGTCACATCTTTATCCTTCAGACAAAATAGTTCAGTCTGCATCAGACTAATGTGGGGAAGAACTTGATTCATGGAAATTTCCAAACATATGGAAAAGTGGAGGAAATTATGCAATGAGCCGGTTATACCCATGATCCAGCTGTAGAATTATCAAGGCTTGGGCAATCTTGTCTAATCCATTTCATTGCCGCGATGATTTGAAGCAAATGCCAGATATCATTTTGTTCCTGCTAAAAACATTTTATGATGTTGGATCCTGCTTGTGTCCGTATTTTATGCTAAACTTTCACATAAGTTATTTTCTAGGACATCTTAAAATGAGAGGAAAAGAGGATAGCACTCTCTTACTGCTGGGGAAAAGAGAGGGGGTTTTCTTCTTTCTCCAGCTTCCCTGTGTGTTACAAGGAAAAACGCAGCTAGTTAAATTAGCCTGAAATCTCAACCCCTTGAAAACAGAAAAATCCACAGTTTTAAGCAAACGAATACAATCCCCTTAGTAGCTAATAATTTTCCTCCACCTGCCTGGTCCACATGCTAATGTCGGAGGGAGAGAAACAGGGTGATGTACTTTTTCAGTGCGGACACCAGAGGGCAGAGTGTACTGATTGGAGCCTTGTTTCCTAGCATTGCAAAAGCGCAGAGAGGCTTGGGGAGGAAAAGCAATAGCCTAGGAAACATTATTCCTTATGTCAATAGAAGGAAATTATTACATAAGGGAAAACTGGCAAGGTGGAAGGGTTTACATCCGCCTGCAGTTCTGTTCGTTCCCCTCAAATTCCACATATTATTTCAGGATTTTCATGAGCAGGCTCTTCTTGGATCAATTGCTTCTCAGTGGTGTTTGTTTATATGTTTACATCATGACAAAGACCCTGTCCAGAGGTGTGGCCCTCCAGACCTTGCTCACAGCATGCTGCTGGTTTGGCAAGACTGCCTGCACTTTGCTGCCCACCTAGAGGAGGACTTCTCAATTATAGGCAGGGTTTGAGTCCTTGTTGTCATGAGAAGCTCCCTGATCATGGATTTGTAATGCGTGGATTGCACAGATCTCCCTGTGGAGAGGCTTACATCACAGAGTTGGGTCATTATGTCCGGTATCATTCTTCCAGCCCCACAGTAAACATTGGAAGAGGGCAGGCAACTGCCTAAGCTGATATTCTGGGATGTTCATAGGCTCCAGCATGCAAATATGACGTTTTTCATTGTATACCAAGGGTTATTAGGCTGTGCTGAGTCACATGTAAATAGCAATAGCCTGGAACCTGTGCCTGCTTGCTTGGGGGACTTGTCCCAGCACCATGCTAATGAGCCCAAGGGTGTGGGCTTGATGGCCTTGGTGGTTCCATCAGCACAACATGAAGGAAAGCATCTGTCAGAAGCCACAGGCCCGCTCCTGATGTGGTCTGCACAGTGGTGAGTGATGGCTCTTCCCATGGGGATGGTTTTCTGGCACAGGGAGAGCCAGGGGACCCACACGCTCATGCAGACCCTGCCAGCAACAGTGACACATGACAACTGTGCAGAACCCAGGGTTCACCCACCCCCTATGAGTCCTCCTGCTCCCCATGTTGCTGCCATCTCCGGCCCATATCTGCAGGTGCAGAGACCTTGAAGTAGCTGCACCTCACCCTCACGTCCTCTGTGGTCCCGTAATTGCCCAAAATAAAAGAAATTAAATAGAAATTAAATGTAAAGTTGCTCTGTGTGACAAGCGGGTTCCTTTGTGACCCGGCTGGCCTCCCTGACAGCCCTGACTCTGGTCTGTGATGCTGGAATCTCGGCTGCTTTCCGGCACTGTCATGGCCTTCCATGGTCCTCTGTCAGCCTTTGTCCCTTTCCATCTGTCTAGAATGCCCTTGAGTGGGGGAAATCCTGCCGGTCTGCCCTCTCCTCTAAATCCGTGCTCTCTACTGAGGATGTTCAGAGCCTTCCCTTCCTCCTGCGGTCTCCTCGGCTCCTCTCCATGGCTTCTGCCTGTTCTGCAGCCCATGGACCTATGTCTGCGATCACACTTAGCGTTTTATACGTCAGTTATTTGTTTAAGTATCAGCCGTGCCTGCCAGCCCAGGAGACTGGAGGATGAGTACTTTTCCATACTCACCTTTGCACAAAACAGGGACTAAGTACTCATTGTGATTAATACATGAAGGAACTTCAGTGAAAGAAGTGCAGTGTGTAAAGGCCAAGATCAGGAATAAAGCTTTTCATTTCTTGGCTAAAAATTTCCTCACATCCCTTAGTTTTACATCCTTGGCATTAATGATCCTAAGGAGAAACTGGTATTCCTCTCTGGAAAAACTTGCTGTTACTTAATTTATTTTAAAATGAGTTATTTTTAATAACATTAAAAATAAGAAGTGTATCAAAATCATTCAATAAAGTCAGGTTTTCCCAATAAGTATCCCAATAGATTTTTTTTTCTCACAGAACTTAAGAAGCTGATTCTAAATAAAGATGGCAAGTCCCAGAGCAGTAAGAATGATATTATTATTATTTTTAAAGTACATATGTACCTATGCTTTGATGAAAGTATAGAGAAACAGGCTGGGCATGGTGGCTCACACCTGTAATCCCAGCACTTTGGGAGGCCGAGGTGGGTGGATCGCCTGAGGTCAAGAGTTCAAGACCAGCCTGGCCAACATGATGAAACCCATCTCTACTAAAAATACAAAAATTAGCTGGGCATGGTGATGGGCACCTGTAATCCCAGCTACTCAGGAGGCTGAGGCAGAATTGCTTGAACCTGGGAGGTGGAGGTTGCAGTGAGCCGAGATCACACCA
>NW_016107335.1:4952551-4972753 GCF_001604975.1 Cebus imitator | reverse complement strand
ATATATATATATATATACATGTATATATATATATTTGTTTATTTCATCCTTCCCACCCTATTTCCCCAAAGGTTATGACAGGTACCTATTGAGTGTATATGTCCTCCAGGTCTCTCATTTTATATATATGAATTTCATTTTATATATATATGAATCTATTATATACATATGAATCACATATATATATGAATTTTATATATATAATGAGATTCATATATATATGATTCTGACCTGTATCAGAACCTACACTCTATTTTATAAATATATATATATATATATATATATATATATAAAATGAGAGACCTGGAGGACATATACACTCAACAGGTGCCTGTCATAAACTTTGGGGAAATAGGATGGGAAGGATGAAGATGATATTTTATGTGATCTGTACTGTGTGAGTTGTAAGTTTTTGCATATATTAATAAAATAAGGTAGGAACAAATATTATGGAAGTGTTAAAACACCAAGACTAGCCAAGACAATCATGAAGAAGAACATTTCTCTCTAACTAGATGGCAACTTATTATAAAGCCTTAGTAATTCTGATGACTAGACCCCGCATTGGTGCAGAGACAGTAAGTAGAATGATGGCGCACACGGAAGCAACTGCTCACACTCACACAGTTCTTGCCACCAGCCAGGCTGTTTTAAACAACTTTCCAACATAAATTATTTTAGTCTTTGCAACTGTCCATGAAGTAATGTTTACAGGTCTCCATTTAATGCTTTAGGAAAATAGAAAAGGAAAGGTTAATTTGCTTAAAGAGTCACGTAAGAGAAACTAGCAGTAGAGACACACTGGCTGCTCCCTGGGCCTGAAGCTTTACAGCCACAGCAGGGAGGGCAGGGTCAAGACTCAGGGCGGGGACGACCAAGACCTGGCTGAGAGTTCCAGCTCAGCTTATGATTGGCAGGTGTCTTCCATAAGCAAGT
This sequence comes from Cebus imitator, assembly GCF_001604975.1. Classification (NCBI taxonomy): domain Eukaryota; kingdom Metazoa; phylum Chordata; class Mammalia; order Primates; family Cebidae; genus Cebus; species Cebus imitator. Next base: position 4,971,817 of record NW_016107335.1, on the reverse strand, counting down.
CACTATTTTCTTGAAAAGAAATGGAGATCCAGAGATGCATGTGTTGTCAGAGGGGGAGAAAATATTCGCAAACTGTGCATCGGACAGAGGACTAATGTCCAGAACCTACAAAGAACTCAAATCAGCAAGGAAAAAAACAAATAATCCCATCAGAAAGTGGGCTAAGGACATAAATAGACAGTTTTCAAAAGAAGATATACAAATGGCCAACAGACATATGAAAAAATGCTCAATATCACTAATGATCAAGGAAATGCAAATTAAAACCACAATGAGATACCACCTTAATTCTGCCCAAATTGCCATAATTTAAAAATTAGCTGTTAGCATGGATGTGGTGAAAAGGGAGCATTTCTATGGTGCTGTTGGGAATGTAAACTAGTACAACCATTATGGTAAACTGTGGAGATTTCTTAGAGAACTAAAAGTAGATCTACCATTTGATCCAGAAATTCCACCACTGGGTATCCAGCAGAAAATAAGTCATTATATGAAAAAGACATTTGCACACACGTTTATAGCAGCACAACTCACAATTGCAAAACTATGGAACCAGCTTAAATGTTCATCAATGAAGGAGTACAGAAAGAAAACGTGGTATATATATATACACCATGGAATACTACTCAGCCATAAAAAATGAATGAAATAATGGCATTCACAGCAACCTGGATAGAGTTGGAGACCATTATTCTAAGTGAAGTAACTCAAGAATGGAAAACCAAATATCATACATTCTCACTTTTAAGTGGGAACTAAGCTATGAGGGTGCAAAGGCATAAGAATGATAATAATGGACTTTGGGGACTTGGTGGGAAGGGGGAGGGGGATGAAGCATAAAAGATTACACATTGGGTTCAGTGTATACTGCATAGGCGATGGGTGAACCAACACCTCAGAAATACCAGTAAATATCCATGTAACCCCAAACCACTTGTTCGTCAAAAACTATTGAAATAAACATAAAATACATTTTTGAAAAAGAGATACATGTGTTGAAATAAACAATAGTTCTCAAATGTATCAGAACCTACACCCTATTATTATGGCAAATTATTTTATTGCTCATTTCCTAATTTAAATTCATAGGAGATAAAACTCACGTGCATATACCATTTAAAAATTTTAAATATATGGGATAAATAAAGAAATTGCAATTAAGTTACATGTCCTTCAGCACATCACTGCTCAGGCCCTGCATGCCAGGTGGTCTGCAGTGAGGGTAATAACATATATGATTAAGAAGTCAGAAACTTCTTCCTACACGTAAAGAGTAAAACTGGGTTTAAAATATTTTTTACAAGGGCCAGATGCAGTGCCTCGTGCCTGTAATCCCAGCACGTTGGGAGGCCAAGGGCGGTGGATTGCCTGAGGTTAGGAGTTCGAGACCAGCCTGGCCAACGTGGTGAAATGCCGTCTGTACTAAAAATACAAAAATTAGCCATGCATGGTGGCAAGCACCTGTAATCCCAGCTACTCAGGAGGCTGAGGCAGGAGAATTGCTTGAACCAGGGAGGTAGAGGTTGCAGTGAGCCGCCTAGGTGACAAGAGCGAAACTCCATCTCAAAAATAAATAAATATATATTAAAAAAAAAGACCAGAAATAGTTCCATATAAAAAATATAGGAAAAGGGAAGACCAGATAATACAGAAGAACCTTAGAATAAAGTCTGAGATTAAGTAATAATAGATTAGCTTTATTTTGTAAATGAAAAGAAAATGAAGACACACTCCATTTGAAGTACGGAACGTGAACCAAAATGGGTCACAGATTGTTACAGAGGAGAAAATGGGAAGTGTGAGATTCTCCACTGATAGCCAGGTCTTTTTAAGCAGGGCATCCAACAAATTTCCTCCGTTATGACATGGATGGGGGCATGAAGTATCTCTGGGATCCTGCCACCTGTCAGGAAGTACCTTCCGTCTCCAGTGCTTAATCATGCCTTGGAATCTGCAACCTCTGGTGCTTAATGAGGAATACAGCTATTTGAAACAGAAACAGGGCTCTAGAGAAGCTGTGTGACAAGATCCCGGCGGCAGTGTCAGAGAAGGACTCAAAAACCACGGATGCCTCCCTCCAGAAATAATTTCAATACGTTATTTTTACCATGCGGATTTCTTGTCATGGTGCTATAATTGTGAAGCATATAGGAAACACTCTAAAATGTTTTCAGACAACCCTTTTGATAAAATTTAGTAAGACCTCTACATTTCCTGTGTTTGCACTAAAATTAATGTTAGCTTCTGTGAATGTTCCTAGTTGATTAAGGTGATTTAAAATGTCTTTGCATTGTTGCACTGTTTGTGTGGTGGTTGTGCACTAAAGCCAACTAACTTTGTAGTTGGATGGGTTGTAAAATACTCAGTAGACACAATACTCACTAGACACAATACTCCACAATAGACATGGCGTGGAGAATGAAGAAGCCAGCATCCATCTCTGCACTGAGCTTGTCCTGAATCCCCGGACCCTTTGCTTTTCATCCCACAAAAACTTTCAGTATCATTATGTGCTGAAGTACTCCTGATTTATAATTCTGTGGATTTATTCCAGCAAGTCTGTTGAAAACTGGGGTATGGGGCACCTACCCTTCTCAGCAGGCAGGACCTCCACCCATTGCAGGGTGTCCAGCCCCACCGCCTCTATCCCAAATGCCAGTGACGTCCAGGATTTGTTGTAACAACTGAAAAACCTTCCTCATTTCAAAAATACTTCCTAAGAGGTGGAATGGCTTTGTTGAGAACCTTGAGTAGATTATAGATATAATTCTTCTGTTATTTATTTTTTCACGAAACCCTGGCTGTAGAAATATTCTCTCCAAACTTAGTTATTTCTGATGGTGTCTACTTCCTTCCTTCATGATCTCAACTCTTTCTATAAATTATGGGTGAATGCACTCAGGACTGTACTGTATATATCATCTCTCTTTATTGTAACATGTTTTACTTTGCTTTATCCAAGCAGATATTAAGTGTGATGAAGGTAGTCGTGTTGCCATCTGCTTTCCTTGAGTCCCTCAGAAATCCTAGCACCACAATGAGATTCTGAAAAATGCACAGAAAAAGGGCCGAAGATAGAATATCTAAGGAATATTTGTTTTCTTAATTTATATTACAACTCTCCAACTTCAGTGCCTATGTGCACACACACATACAACATTTTAAGGCATTGCTCAACTCACATGTATCTTTCACTGTGAAGATGAAACAAGATCCCAAATGTCAGAAAATTTTGAAAGTCTCTTAGATGATGAGCAATGTGGGGAGAGGGCCAGCGACTGAGTTATTCCCAAGCTCATTTAGTGATGAAGCTGTGGGTTGATTAGGCTTATTACAGCTCAGCAAAGCACTTAGTGAAGGAATTGTAAAAATCAGAAACCATCGTAGGTTATAAATTAAGACTCTTTGGAGGCTAGAAAGATTTGGGGATTTTTTTTGTTGTTGTTAAAATATCTAGCCAACTCCTGAAAAATAATGAGTGGTTGCCGTAGCAACCGTGGTTTTGCCTGACACACGGAGGAACATGAAAAGCATTGGAATCGAGGAAAGCCACCTGGTTTTAGACTTTAATTTTGGAGAAACAAATTCACCCAAAATGATTTATAAAACAAAGTGATTTATAAAACTATTCTATTTTCCTTTCAAAATGATTGTAGATCTTTAAAAAAAATTTTTTTTTAATTCAAAACATTAAGGGTATTTCAAAGGAAGTGAAAACACATTCTTTTCCTAAGAGCAGTGCCTGGCCCTCTTTACACACGGCTCCATCTCCACTTCCGTCAAATTGCTACATTAGCTATTTTGAGGGTAGTTGCCCTTAGACTGCCAACTCACAGAGTTTTATTGGGCACCTGTTACCTGTTCAGCAGGGATTTGTGAAAAAGACACATCATGTGGCCTTTGCTCGCAAGTAATCAGCCTTTGAAACCCGTGGAGAAAAAATACTGTGCAAATGAAGGGCGGGAGCTGTGGAAGGGAGGCGATTCAGCCGGAAAATGCAAGAATGCTCAGAACAAGAGGCAAGGTGGAGCCTGCGGTTTCCATTGGAAGGATTCTAGAGGGAGTGATTCTGGGGGCATAGAGATGGCTGATAATGGGTGAAAGGAACAAGCATGACCTCTTTGTGAGGTGGGCAGGAGACTGGTGGACCAGGGTGGGGAGGGTGTGCTGGGGAAGTGTTGTGGGCAGAGGCTGGAAAATGAGATTGGGCTGAGGTCAGGAGACAGGTGACCATGGAAGGCCGCTCTGACAATCAGGGTCTGGAATTCTTGCCCCTCTGCAGGCTCCCTGATGCCCAGACGGAGCGTTCGATGTTCCCGGCCCACCTGCTCTACCTATTCTCGCCCCTCCTAGCTCTAGTCTTTATAGTTGCACAGTTGCACAGTTGGTCTGTGGGACTTAGAACCATCCTTCTCAGCAAACTGACACAAGAGCAGAAAACCAAACACCACATGTTCTCACTTGTAAGTGGGTGTTGAACAATAAGAACACACGAACACAGGGAGGAGAACATCACATACCGTGGCCTCGGGGTGGGGGGCTACGGAAGAAATAGCAGGACGTGGTGGGATTGGGAAGGGATAGCATTAGGAAAAATACCTAATGTAGATGATGGGGTGATGGATGCAGCAGACCACCACCATGGCACGTGTATACCTATGCAACAAACCTGCACAATCCACACATGTACCCCAGAACTTAAAGTATAAATAAAAATAAAGAAGAAGAAAAAAGGATCCAATCTAAAAAAAAAAATTGTGTTGCAAACATGAGACCTGGAGAATGGGCCTGGTGTGTGACATAGTGCCTTGGTCAGGGCCCTGCAGAAACCAAAGGGCTCCCACGGGAGGAGACTTTAAGAAACAAAGGCACCAAATACCATTTGAAAGTTGGGGGATGGGAAGCCACATGAGATAGTGCAGGTTGGGGGATGTGCAAAAGCTGTCATCGGAAGCCAGAAGCAGAACATCTTAGGAAAAGGCCGCTTTGCATGGAGAAGGAACACGCAGGCAAGTTGAGATGACCCACAGCGGGGAGCGGACTGTGAATTATCTGGCCCTACCTCATTCCTGCGAGCATGTCCCTTGGCCTCAGTGAAGAAGGAGCTTGGGAGAAGATCAGCAGTTGACCCTGATCCTGCTCCCAGGTTCCTCCTCAAGCAGCAAACAAGGTCTAGGTGGGAGGTGACAGTGACATCTTGGATGCCAGTCCACCACGTTGACACCTCGGATGGGAATCCACCACGTTGACACCTCAGATGCCGATCCACCACGTTGACACCTCTTATGCCGATCCACCACGTTGACACCTCGGATGGGAATCCACCACGTTGACACCTCGGATGGGAATCCACCACGGTGACAACTCGGATGGGAATCCACCACGGTGACACCTCGGATGGGAATCCACCACGTTGACACCTTGGATGCCAATCCACCACGTTGATATGTCGGATGCCAATCCACCACGTTGACTTCTGATAACGCCCGTCTGGGAATGCCTCCGAGAATTAGACTTTATTTACTTCTCTTATGTAAGAATGTTTGCTTGCTATAGAGCCTGCCCTTTGACCAAAGCAGCCTTGATATTACGATGCAAATTACAGACTGTGACACATATGCCATTCCTGCCTGTGCTAGAGGATTACTTTTAATTGTCCTGCTGGAGCATGCATGCTTTTTCCTTATGGCATACAAGCCTTGGGTCTGGGAGTAGGAAGGTGGAGATCTTCCTGTCTTGCTGCCACCAAGACCATTCCTTCGTCTGTAAGTTCCCTCTTCATGGAACACAAGGTAAACCTCACGAAGTATAAGACAGCTCTTTTCCCATTTCCTGCATGCCTTTTCAATCACTGATTGAAACAGGACATGGAAATAGCCATGCCCGTCTTGATGGACGAAGCTGACTGGCTGGTAGGTTGGAGCCAGTTCCAGAAACAGGCTGGAAGTTCTGCACGGAAACTGGGATCGGCCGTCCCCTCATCAGGGCTCTAATGGGAAGATGCCTTGGGCGTACATGGCCGCCGAGCAAATGTGAGATGTGTAGTCCCTTCTTCTCCCTGTAAGTAAAACAGCTGAAGCTAAATCCCTTGAGATGTTTCTATGTCGGTCTATACCTAGATCTTGGAAATGCTGGAAATGAGCAGTTGTCTGAATTTTGAGCTATAGCTTAGGGTATTAAAAAAGGAAAGGGAAGGGAAGAGAGGGGCTTGTTGATGGAGGATTGAGTCACTTAGCATGACCTAGCCCCTGGTCGGCTGTGGTGAGTCCAAATGAGCCAGTATGCCAGGGCAGAGAGCAGGAGGGAGTAGCAAGGGCCCTCAAATGAGGCCCACTGTGGGGGTGAGTGTGCTGGTAGCAGTTTGAAGCATTGTGTCTCTCTTCCTTATGTACTGTGATCAGTGCATGAGAATCTAGAAAAGGTGGAGGTTTTGCAGAACCTTAGACCCTGATGCCTACGGGGTGGATTCACTGTGCTGTGGAAAATCACATCATATGGTCCTGAGTACTGGCGTACTTTTGAGAGTAGATGTGCTATTAATAATGATACTGAAACAACAGACCAGAATGCTCCTAGTGAAATAAGGACATGTAGTCACTCTTACCTCTGCTCCCTCCCCGCCACCTGTGCCATTAGATGTTGGAGGAGGGAGCAGTCACTGTGGCATGGAGTAGGCTGGGCAGCGAAGGCTTCTAGGAAGGTGAGCCTTGGTTCATGATTCCTGGTGGGAGTCATTTGGGTAGGAGAGAAAATCAGGTATGTCAAACGCACGGTAATAGCTTGTTACTACCTGGGAGAAACGTCTCTGCTAGAGTCGCCATTTAGAGACATGTCAAAGCCTCCAGAAAGTGCATTTCAATGTCAAGTGCTAATTGCAAAAGGGAATGTGTCTTTCAGCAGTTCTAGTTTGTTATAGAAAGTGATGGCTCTTGATGTTAGCAAATAAGGTTGTATATTATGGATCCTGTGGCAATTGGGTGTATGTAATGGAAAATGGATTTTACTTTGAAGGTCATTACTGAAGGCTTCCTGGGGTCACCTTCTTCTTGGGGACCTCTCTCTACTTCTTCATATTAGAAACCAACTTGAGTGACCCTTGTCTGCAAAACATCAGAGATGCTCTTGGACTGTGTGGTCTGCTTGGGGGACTTCAACCCTCTTAGAACTTTGCTCTGCACATGAACACAGCAGCACAGAAACAATGGGTTTAATTGTCTACAGGAGAGGGTGCTCGAGGGTTGGAGCCAGTCCCCCTAAAGAGTCACACAGCATTTGACCCTCGACCATGGCTGAATAAATAAATGAATGAATAAACCTTACTCAATATATACCTTCACCTGCCAGAGTTGTAGAACTCTGCAGAAGTCCTTTTACGTCTCTTCTACATTCATCTTGAGAGCCATTTTATTATAGTGGTTGTTTTGATAGTCTCCATACACCCAGATTTGTAGAGGAGAAAACTAAATCAAGAAAGGGCTGGAAAATTGATCCAGCATCAAATCCTGGATCAGGATTTGATACGTGATGGAGAGGAAAGCATGACTTTTGGAGCAATATTGCTGAGGGTCAAATCCCAGTACTCCAGTGAGGAGTGGTAAAAAGTCAACCACACAGTCATTTTGGGAATGGAAAGGACACCCCCAGTTCCGTCAAGCGACAAGAAGTGTGTGTGTAAGTCCTGGCCCACAGGAGGGGCCCACTGAGCATTAGTTGCCATGCCCTTCTTAGGTAAGCACAGCCTGTGCACCCTCACCCTTCCTACGCGCTCAGAGGCAGCGTAACGGCCCAGCTTGAGTCTCAGGGCTGCTAGAACCAAGCTTGCTAATGCTGGTCCTGTTGCCCTCTAGAACTCCCTTCATGAAAGTCATCCTCCACAAACCTTGAGGGGTGTGAAAGGACAGAGGACTGCGGAAGACGCTGCTGTGTGTGCCGTCTGTTGACTGGTTGGATTAGCGAGGAGTGTGTTAGTTCTTGAGCATCTTTCTAGTGCACCGGGCTGCTGCATGGGTCTGATTTTGACTGCTGTTCTAAGGAATGAGGCCACGGAGGCCCTCTTTTCAGAAGAAATAACCCAGCTACTCAGGTTGGCAGACTCTGCACAGGATGCCCAGTGTCTTTCTTCCTCTTGTTTCTCTCTCTTCAAGTACCAGGAAATTAAAGAGGCTGATACACATGGAACTTCTGAAGGAGAATGTGTTGCCATCCTCCCTACCTACCTCTTAGTCTCTGGTTCCTGGTCACCCAAGCCTCCGGCATGCCCCCTTCCCTTCTCTTCCTTTTATTTTGTAATGCCCTAAGCCACAGCTCAAAATTCTGAGCACCACTTATTTTCAGCATGACTGAGGTCTGTGTATAGTATGTGGACAGCGCAAGGGACTTAGCTTCAGCTGTTTCAAATGAAGGAAAAAGAGGAGACTAAGATCTCATGTTTTCTCACCAGCCACGCATGCCCAAGGCATCTTCCTGTGAGAGCCCCAATGAGGGAACGGGTTCCTGCAGGTTCCATGCAGCGCCTCCAGGCTGTTCCTGGGACAGGCTCCAATCTCTTGGTGCAGTTAGCTTCATCTGTTAAGATAGGCATGGATATTTCCATGTTTGTCTTCAATCACAGGTGTTGAGAGGATGGGTGGAAATGGGAGAAGAGCTGACTTAAGAATTTTGAGGTTCACCTAAGCCTTGGGGGCTAGAATTGGGAAGGAGCAGGGTTCTGAGGGGTACCAGAAAACCTAGTATAATTCATAAAGTGCTTGGGAGTTCAAATATGCTTTTCTGTGCGGAATCCATCATCTGATTTTCTCCTGTTTGAAGTTGGAGAAACAGAATTTGTCATTGAGCTAGAAAACATACTGGTGGTGGGATTTTAACTTAGACCTTAGAACAAAGTTCAGGGCTTTCTGAAGCATGAGAAGGTGCCAAAGGAGCCAGAGCTTGGGTTCTGCCCATTGAGAAGGATGAAGAGGGCCGCTGGTTTCCATTGAGCAGGAGGAGAATGGTAAAAATAGCACTGAAAAGAACAAATATACACCACTTATTTGACTTGCAAGGGTTATCAAGAAGATTTATCTGCAAGTGATATTTTCTAAGGAGACTGTGTGTGTCTCCCAAACTCTATTTTCATCACGCCACACTTTTTCTCAAAAGCATTTCTATAATTCTAGCATGAGAAGGGAAGCCTTGGTCTAATGTTCACAGCAGAACCAAGCCACCTTTCCAGCCTCATCGTGCAAACACACACTCCCATGAATGCCCCGACCCCCAGCTGCGGGTCCCCTGGCAGTATGTAGATACCAGCATTTTTTTTACTGGGACATAGGGAGAGACGATCTAACCTAACACCAGTTTATAATCTAGCTGGAAAAAAATACCAGCTGCCGTTTCTATCACCATAATTTTATAAACAAAAGGATATTTGAACATCAAAAAGTGGAAAGAACGTATTTTCAGAACAAATATCATCATTCTTTAATTTTAAAAAGGTGTCTTTACAAAACCTTATTGTATCTGTCTTTTTTTTGGTTTTAATTTTGCCACAAATTCAGAAGAGCTTCATTATCCCCAGAGTAAGAAAGGGAAAGAATAAAAAACAAACAAACAAACATAACAGCTTCATTAAAGACTAGCAATCCACGGATGGGCATCTAGCTGTTACTGACTTAGCTCACATGCTGGGCTGATAAAGTTTCTCCATCTGGAATGTTCTTTTATATTTCATTTTACCCAATTCTCAACTTCTTATCCATCCAAAGATACCCCATCTCCACTCTCAAGCTTTCCCAGACATTCTGCAGCAATATCTACCTCATCTGAACTGAAAACTCTCTTGTCTCTTGTGTTGAATTGGCGTTTACCATTCACTGTCTTCTGACAGCTCTTAAATAGTGATTAGTCGGTCAGGTGTAGTGGCTTACGGCTATAATCCCAGCACTTTGGGAGGCCGAGGTGGGCAGGTCATGAGGTCAGGAGATCAAGACTGTCCTGGCTAACACAGTGCAACCCCAAAGGACACATGCACATGAATGTTCATTGCAGCACCATTTACAATAGCAAAGACTTGGAACCAACCAAAATGTCCATCAGGGATACACTGGACAGGGAAAATGTGGCACATATACACCATGGAATACTATGCAGCCATAAAAAATCATGAATTTGTGTCCTTTGTAGGGACATGGATGAACCTGGAAACCATCATTCTCAGCAAAAATGACACAAGAACAGAAAATCAAACACCGCATGTTCTCACTCATAGGCAGGTGTTGAACAACGAGAACACATGGACACAGGGAGGGGAGCGTCATACAGTGGGGTCTGTGGGGGGGGAACTAGGGGAGGAACAGCAGGGGGTGGGGAGTTGGGGAGGGATAACATGGGGAGAAATGTCAGATATAGGTGATGGGGAGGAATGCAGCAAACCACATTGCCATATATATGTACCTATGCAACAGTCTTGCATGTTCTTCACATGTACCCCAAAACCTAAAACACAATAAAATATATATTTTTAAAAATACAAAAAAAATTTGTGTGTGTGTATGTTTTTAGTAGAGATGGGGTTTCACCATGTTAGCCAGGTTTAGTGGCATGCACCTGTAGTCCCAGGTACTTGGGAGCCTGAGGCAGGAGAATCACTTGAATCATTTGAACCCGGGAGGTGGAGGTTGCAGTGAGCCAAGATCGCACCACTGTACCCCAGCCTGGGCAACAGAGCGAGACTCCATCTCGAAAAAAAAAAAGATAGTGATTAGTCATTAATGCATCTTGCCAACTAGACAGTAAGCATTTTATACTTCTTTATAATTTCTGTTATTTTCAGCAAATATATGGTACTTAATAAATAAGCTTTGAAGGTTTGCTGAATGAACAAAGTAAGTTCTTTGTTGTATTTCTTGTTTTCTGGAACTGTGATATTGTTGTTTATGTAGTCCCAGAAGTTAAGGCCGAGGGGAATTGAGAAACTGACCCTGAAAGTGTGTCATAATAATCTGACACTTAACAAAGAAGCCATGGCTTTCTATTGCAACTTTCCTATTATGCTTAGTATTTATTTCTAAGGCAAATCAAAATATAGACCTTTGATGAAAGTGTTAAGAGAACATTGCATTGTCCTGGTTATTTAGAAATAGAGACATAAATTCTCTGTGGTTACTTATGTTGAAGACCTTGGAATCCAATGAACCTGAGATCAAGATGAATGAATACAATTATGAGAAGGTCATTGGAAATTCCGAGACCCCAGGTGAGCAGGTTCAGCAACTTGGACAAACTTTGTAGACACAGGAGCTGCAGCACTGTAGCTAAAGGAGGAGGGAAATGCCGCACGCTGAGCAGGGTGTAAAGGCTGCAGATGTGTCTTTCCTTGGCTTTTATGCTGTGCCTGCCTGACACCACAGGACTGACTTTACCCACAAAGAAAGTGGCTGCAGCAGGAAGGATACCTGGTGAGCTCTGCTGAATCCACATGGCACTCAGACCAGCCCCTCAGATGCAACCGCTTTCTCATTCTGTTTCATCCGCTGCCCTGCATGAGTCCTGCAGTGTTCCATTTCAGGGCTCATTTCTGAGCATGGACCAGTTGCCAGGCACAGTTCTGCAAATATACAAGTGAGCAGAAACAACCACAGAGCCTACTTTTATATCGCTAAGGGCCCAGTGAAGGAGGCAGGCATCTGTTAAATACCTCACCAATACATGTAACATTACGCAGCGGATGACTGTTATCAAATGAAACGATGTGGTCCAGGGACACCCTTGAGTGGGATGTGGCTGCTGGGGATGAGGTGGAGGGTCATGTCACATTTTTTTTGACAAGAAAGGGATGTATAGGCTGACAGCTATAGTGTGAGTAGGTGCTCACTCGTTTGGAACAGAAGAGGAGATTTTCCATGCAGAGGAACAGTCTGAATGAGGCTGTGGGACGTAGGGTAGGGTCACAGGGCTGACAGAATGCCCACGTGGCTGGCACACAGGGAAGGGAAAAGAGCGGTGTGAGATGAAGCCAAGCAGGAGTCAGCACTAACCTCTCGGGACTTGGCAGACTGTGGCACAGATTCTAGCTTCATTATACCAGTAGCAGGAAGGCACTGAAGAGTTTAAACTGGCAAGTAATGAGAGCTGAACTGTGCTTTTCAAAGATGACTGTGTCTGCTGTCTACAGCTGAAGAAGGACTGCGTATGGGTTGGAAGAAGAGAGTGACAGCAAGCGTAGCTGGGAGCGAACATGGAGTTTAAGAGCAGAGGAGAGAACCAGCCACAGGCCAGGGACCTTGGAGGGCGCCTCTCACTAAAAGCCACACTCAGCTAGAGAGCCTTTTAAACACTGAATGATCGTTCTTCTCCGGTGTTTCTCTCTGTCCGTTCCTGTTCCAGGCTAGGAGAGAATGGGGGCTGTTAGTTCAAAAGGCCCCTCTGGTCCTTGCTACTCTGTTCTTGCTTTTCTACCCAGATTTGGTTCTCTGGGCATAATTTGTTAAATTTTACAGCTCAGTGGCCCAGTAAACATGGGGTGGTATTCAAAAAAGCTCAGAGGTGTTTATCATCCAAAGCTACTGCATTTGGGGATTATTAAATATGTACATATGGACACACGTGCATGTAAGGTCATTGGAGTGACATCCCATCCTGAGAACAGGGGCCTTCTACAAATGCCAGGTCTCCAAAGTGCACTTAGCGCCGTGTTGGAAAATTCCACGGGCATTTGCTGAATGCGCAGACCTGCGGCAGTGCCTGGTTCTTGTGCCTCTTTGTGTCTTCTCAGATGTGCTGGGGTGGAGGACAGATTCATATTCCCTCGTTGGAATCTGCCCTCTCGGCCAGTCTCATGACACTTCTGGCATGATGGAGTGATTGGGAAGCCCTCATGGCACAGCACCTACTGAAACGGAAGCAACCATCCACCTGGCTTAGCAGAGTCCTTGACTGTCTTTTAGGGCTTTGCTCTGGGAGGGGCTATGCCCTCTGCCTGCCTAATATCTCCACTTCTCGCCCAGCGGGGCTTGGGCTGCAGCAGCTGCATTCCATTCTGGCCCATCACATGGCAGCCCCAGTCAGGATGTCTGCTGTCTTCCCTGGCATGTTGGGTCTCCTCTCTTCTGAGACACTACTGGCTTTCTGAGAACTGCCACTTGGTGAACTCCATCTTCAAGGGTTATTGGCTTCCAAACACCGTGACTTGCAGGGGCAGCCCATTCCCTGCTCATCCAGGTCCACGCAATTCAGACAGCTCTCCCCAGCTGTTCTAGTTACTGCCTTCATCTAAGCCCTATTTGGAAACTGAAGCCGAATAAAAATGAGAGAGATGGGGCTTGATAGCAGCAGACATGCAAAGGTCTTCCAGGTTGCACTTGAGTCTCAGTGCAAGATGAGTCAGTGGGGGATGTGGCCTCTGGGCAGCAGTGCTATGGAGTCTGTAGGATGGAGGCACAGTGATGACCAGTTACATATGGAGCACTGTGCTCACATCCAGGAGACACGTTTTTAAGAGAAACTTGTGCTTTCCGGAGGAGGTCCAGATCTGTGCTCTCTGACACAGTAGCTTCTAACCACATGTGGATATTTTACATTTCACATAATTAAAATTAACAACAATTTAAAACAGTTGCTCTGTCACTGGCCACATTTCAGATGCACTGGAGCCACGCGTGGCATCAGGCAGTGCAGTGGAGAGTGTCCCTGCCCTGCAGAAGGGTGCTGCTCAGAGCACACCAGCCTGGACAGCGCAGAGCCAGGACCTCATGGAGGGAGGAGTGGTTGTTGAAAACACTAAAGTTGTGTACCCTGCAAAATTGTCCTCAGACAATTCAGGATCTATGTCACAGAAGCAGAATTGGATTTCTCGAGAGTGACTCAAGACAGCGTAACTTGGACTAACTGGAGGGATGTAAAGAGGGTTTTAGCTCAACCCAAGTCCAGTATTTCCCGGAGTGTTTAAAAAGTGGAGTGTGAGTCTCCAGGAATTGTGATTTTTCTTTCATTTAAGACATTCAAATAGAGACTGCTGTCCAATTATTGCCACTGCTGGGGAGGAGATTTCTGCCTCAGATGGAGGTAGTGAGGTGTCAGCAAAGAATGTGGATTTTAGAAATAAGTAGACATAGGGCAAGGCCCGGTTCTATCATTTTCTAACTTAATGGCTTTGCTCAGCTCACCACACCCCTCAGCTCTCCCCGTAACGTGGGGACAATAATAATTGTCTCACAGTACTGTCTTGGGTATTAAATGAGACCACAAATGTAAAGTATCAAAGGCAGTGCCTGTCCCAGAGTAGGTGACTTGCACTAGTCAGAGGCTCACCCTGCCTAGCTGCGCCATACACACGACTGACCAACAACATCCACAACCAACAGCATCTGTGACCGACGGCATCTGTGACCGATGGCATCCGTGACCGACAGCATCCGTGATCCACAGCATCCGTGACCAACGGCATCCGTGACCAACGGCATCCGTGACCCACAGCATCCATGACCAACAGCATCCGTGACCGACGGCATCCATGACCGACGGCATCTGTAACCATGACCAACGGCATCCATGACCGACGACGTCTGTAACCGTGACCGACAGCATTGTGACCCACGGCATTCGTGACCGACGGCATCCGTGACCGACGGCATCCGTGACCGACGGCATCTGTGACCGATGGCATCCGTGACCCATGGCATCCGAGACCGACAGCAGCCATGTGCACAGCTCATTCCCAGGACAGTCCTCATGCATGCACTGAAACTCCACCCCACTCATGAAATCGACCTGAAATGCAAGCAAATCAGAATGAAGCTATCTAAGGAATCAACCTCAATCTTCTCTGGTTTATTTTTTAAATACATTAGTTACAGAGCAAGACTTTAATCATTATTAGCAGCAGATTTCATTAACACAATTATCAAGTGTCAAAACCCCTCAGTTAAGAATCACCATTCTTAGAGGGTCCTAAGGCCGGTCCCCCTGGAGAGATTCCAATGCTTAAGGTTCAAGGCCATATATTTTATTGTGAGAAATTCAAGTGAGACCCGACTGTTTTGTTGTAAGTATCATAAGAAAGGCAGCATCCTTTCCTCCCCTCCATTTCTATGCCTGTGAAGATGTGAGAAGCAAGCCTTTGAAGCCTCGCTTCCTCAGACTCTTCCAGGCCTGGGGCCGTGGAACTGGGCAAAAGCGGGTGCTGTGTGGATCACTGTCCCTGGAACCATTTGCCGAGTGGTGAGCAGCAAAGTAGGCTTCATCTTTCCCGGTCTTCATGCTTCGAGAACCCTCCTTGTCAGTGGAGACGGGGTTTCTGCCCTAATCTGTGCTAACATTGTCTCTTGACCTGCAAATTCACACGGTGAGCCAACTGGCCACATGCTCCAGTGAGCTAAGATGCTGCTGGCCCACAAACACAGGTTTAGGTTCTGTGTAGCTTAGGGTCCAGTTGCTAACTGGGTTGAAACATTGAAATCCTCTTGCATTTAGTTGAATACGTGGGTCTGCCTATTGGGAAGTATGTTATGAAAACTAAGGTTTGTATTCTCATCTGTAACAGGAAGAATAAAACCTTGAAAAATGTTTCATTTTAAATAGGATCCCTTGTGTATCAAAAAGTGTATTTTTCCAGGAATGTAAAGCCGCCGCCACCACCACTATTGTCCACAGAGGCTCCTGCAGAGGCTGGGCTTGCTGCTTCTGGTCCGTTGAGCTGAGAAGTACGGAGGCTCAGGGGGCTGTTGAGGGCACCAGGAACCGCAGATGGAACTGGTGAGAAAAAGCTGAATCCAATTCTTGGCATTTACTCACCTACTTTAAATTACTGTCCTTAAGCTTTTTCCCACACTAGCCTGGAGCTTTGAAGTTTGTGTGGCTACTTTTCAAATTCAATTCTGTGCAATTCAATCGTATTTATTGGGAAGGCTTTAGGTTCCCAGAAGAACTGAGCCATCGCCTTGAAGGAAAAAGGAAAGAAACAGAGCCCGTGATCAGTGGGCACTCACAGCAAATAGGAATCCTCCGGCTCCCCTGCTTAGAAACCTCCAGGAATTTCTCAGGGCTGCAGATAGAGTCTCAATTGTATAGCCAAGGGCTTTCATATTTTGAGTGGTCTAAGGCTTTCTGTTGGGCAGACTTCTCAGAGCTAGGCCGATTTCTGCTTCCTGGGTTATCTGAATGCATTTCTTGTAACACTGGCAGAAGAAAAGTTTCTATCAGCCCTCTTTGTAGGAAGAAAACATGTTCTCTCGTTTGTAGGTGGCAGAGAGCCTGCTGTGTTAACTGTGTCCCATCAGAAACATTTAAGAAAGTCCTTTCCAGTATAACAACAGCAGTTTTTTGCTTGAGGGACAGAGAGAGAGTAGAAACTGGTGAAGCTGACATGGAGGAGCACAGGCAGAGAGCAGGGGTCCCTAAGAGAAAGGAAGGGGCCCCCCTGCCCTGCCTTCCTCGCCTCTTCTTCTCCCTCTCACCACGTGGCCTCAGGAGATAGGGCAGTATCACTGCCCCTGCTTCCTTCGTGGTCAGCTGTGACCCTCCCGATGTAGCAGATGAAGAGACTGCCTCAATGATGCAAGGAGGTGACGTGGTCATCCACTCCCCAGCGTTTTGTTCATTATGCAGCTTTATAAATTGTCCAAAGCCAGGTTCGGAAGAGGCAGAATTTTGCAAAAGTCTCAAGTCAAGTTCCATCTAGGACATGTGGACATCACAGAGATTGAGATGATGGGCTCCCCCTTGGTGGTTCTCTGCAATCTCCAGGGTGTTGCATTTGTTTATCCATGACATGACATCAGGGAGGGGAGCTGTGCTTATGCAGAAAGGGGTTCTCGCAGACTGGCCCATCTGCCTACCTGCTCGCACACCTGCGTACTGTAGCTCTTTATTTAGGGGGAATTTCAAATTTACAGAGCAGTTGCAAAAATACTATGACCTATGTATGGCTTCTACTCAGATGACCAATTGTTTACATCTTGCTCCATTTACTTTATTATTTTCTCTCTTTCTGTATTTACCAATAAGAGATCATTTTCTTACAGAGGTACAGTACGGTGACCAGAATTGGGGTATCTGGAGTTGGCACAGTGTCGGTGTCTAACCCAGCATGCTCATTCCAGCTTCACCTGCTCCCTGCGCACTGTGGACCACCGCCACCCCGGTCCAGGAGCCACCCAGGCACCCGGTGTGTGTGTTGCTCTGTCTCTTCAATCTCCTTTCAACTGGAATATTTCCTCCCTCTTTCTTTGCCTTTTATGACCTTTAAATTTTTCAGGACAGAACAGGTTTTCTGTATAGTGCCTATCATTATTATGTGTTTGATGTTCCTGATAATTAGAATTTTGGCCAGAATCCTAGAGAAGTGATGTTGTGTCCTTGACATGCGTCTCAAGAGGCGCACAATATCCATGTGTCCCGCTGGAGGTGGGCATTTTGATCTCTTGTTTAAGGTGGCGTCTGTAGGTGTCCCCCTGTGAGGTTGCTCTGTTTCCTTTGAAATGAACAAGTCATTTGTGTGGACATTCTTTCAGCCTGTATTCACATCTTTTGATTCATCAAATTTTCACCTCCTAGTTTTGGCATGCATTGATGATTCTCACCTGAGCCAAGTGTTATCACAGTGTTGTCAAATGGCAGTCTTCTAACTTCATTTCTCTGTCTACGCCTGTTAGTTGGCATTCTGCAAAAATATGGAGCCTTCACGAGCTCTTGTGCAAGAGCTATGGCTACGCTGATCTTCTCTGTGTATTTCCGACTTTAGCACGTGGGCAGGTGACAAGCACCAGTCTTATCGTCAAACACCATGCACACACACACACACCACATAACACACCACATAACATGCATCCTATATACCACACACAGCACACGCCTCATAACACATACTACCACATGCCACACATCCAGCATACCACATCATACACACCACACACACATACCAAATACCACATCACATGCCACACTACCTACATACCACATCATACATACCATACACACAGCACACAGTACGTAACACAGCATATGCCGCACATCCTACATACCACACACACACAGCACACACACCCCATAACACACTACACCACATACCACACAAACCCCATATACCACATTGTATACACCACACACAAACTACACACACCATACACATACCACACACACCTACACCCATGGACACCGTGCACCATACATCACACTGTACATACTGCATACACACATGCCACACCACACCCACACATACACCACACACACTACACCACTTACCACACATACACACCAAACCACACACACATTACACATCATATCACACACACACATACCACATGACACACTACAACATACTACACACCCTGTGTATGACATGCACAACATAACACACATCCTACATACCACACATACACACCAAACCACACACACATTACACATCACATCACACACACACATACCACGTAACACACTACATACTACACACCCTGTGTACCACATGCGCAACATAACACACATCCTACATACCACACACAGCACACAGCACATACCATACCACATGCCACTCATTCTATACCACATCATACACACCGCACATCACATACCACACTGCATACCACGCCACGTGCCACACATCCTCCATACCACATCATACACACCACAGACACTGCACACATTATACCACCACATAACGCATACCACATCATATACACCACACACACAAATGCAAACATCACACATAACACACATACCTAAACACACAAACACTGTACACCATATACCGCACTGTACACACCACACACACACATGCATCATACCACACACACAACCACACACATACGTATGACACCACACATGCATTACACAACACACACACACACACACACACACACACACTTCTGTTGAGGCTGTGTCCCCCCACTTGGGGCTACGACATCTCCCTATCCCAACTTCCTTCCGCCTGTGGTCCTGTCTTCTGAAGTTAGTAAATGCAGGCGCGAGGCAGGGAGGCATTTGGCTCATCAGGGGAACTCTGGAATGAGCCACGGCACGGCTGTGTGGCACCTGCAGTGCAGGTGTGGTTGGGGGGATCCTGCCACGTGTCCTTCCCACCCTGGATCCTGCGTGTGCCCCTTACACTGTGCTTTCTATTAAAGTTCCTTTCATGTTTGGGCTAAGGATGTTTCCTTTAATCCCTGCTGGCATAAAAGAATGAGGTTTTCTGCAGCAATTTCAAAGTCTGAGAAAGGGGGCTCTGGGAAAAGAATGTTGAACAATTAAGATGACTAGGAATTATCTCTTTAAAATACATGTATACAATGTAAT
>NW_016107335.1:4910145-4952291 GCF_001604975.1 Cebus imitator | reverse complement strand
AAAAAAAAAAAAAAAAAAAAAAAACATGTATACAAAATACGTATATTGAATCCTAGCTAGATAGGCGGTATCCCCGGGAAAACTCCTCCTTGATGAATGGGCCGTTGGGTTCATAATAGATGCAAGATCATCTTAGGCCAGTTAGCGTGCAGTTTCCTGGGATGCTTTGCAGTACAAATCCATAAACACTGATTTACAGGGCGGGGGGGGGGGTGTTCCCATCCACACACGGCTCTGTCGGCCATTCAAGGGAAAGTTAGCACTGTTGCCATGAGGGCAGTTGAGTTATTAGGGAAGAGCTCTGGTGGGGTTTTCCATGTCTGTGTGATTCGGTGTGGTGTGATGTCGTGACTGGGAGAGCTGCGTGTTTCTGCTCATGTTTTCTGGAATAAGGATTTGGGCTCTGTGTCCTGAGCTGTTTTTGCAGTGATCTCGTGGTTGTGAAGAAGAGGCGTGGCTGCAAGGCCTGGTCAGAGTTGGAGAGGGTGCAGAATTCTCATTTCTTACCTTCTCTGAGGCAAGGAGAGTGGAATGGCTGATTTCCAGCCTACATACCACATCCCGCACACCACACACACACACCGCAGTCTGCGGTCTTGTATCAGTGTCATCTTCTAGAGCCAGCCGTGTCCCCGTATGGCTCCCATGGGACATATAGTTGACCTTTGGCATGCACAGCAGATGCACAGCCAGGCAGGGTGATGCTGTGTGAGCGTCAGTTGTGTGAGCCCGTGGCTCCTTGTTGGCAGGCCTCGCTGCTGAGAGTGAGTTGGTGAGGACTCGTGCACGTGTGGTTCTCACAACATGTGCTCAGAGGCCCCTTCCCGCCTCACTGGTGAGCAAGAACTTCTCACTCTTGCCCCCGCTTTCTACTTTCTGCATCTTCCTGGGACTTCCTGGCCATCTCCTTTCTGCAAGTATCCTGCGGGGATTTCCACTCCAGAGAGGAGCTCTCAGTATCTGCGCAGCCCTGGTGCAGGACGTGCGTTGCCCAGGCTACGTCGCTGTCTATTGGTTTACCCCAGATGGTGAAGAGAATGGGGGTTAATGTGTCAGGCATGGCATGTGAGATTTAGAACCATTCATGCCTCCAAGTGTTTGAGGCAGCTCCTGGGATCCACATCTGTGAGCAAAGAAACTGAGACCCGGTTTAAGTCACACATCGGAGACCAGAGTTAGGAACAGGGCACCTGTCTGGATCCAGGCTCACACCTGTAAGCTTGTTGTGGGTGTGGGCTACGCCTTAGATCTCTGAACATGTGGCAGAAATGATACAGTAGTATCCACTACTGTAACTTTTTGACAATATCTCCACAGGAGGAACCGCAAAGTCTAAATTAAGAGAATGTTTCCTGGAGGGGGCACTCATCAGCCTGTGGGGTTTGGATGTCTCTACTTGGAAATATCTCTGCCTGTGTAGGATCAAAGCCAAGGGAACCTCTGTGTTTTCAAATAATATTTTTCCCCTAAATCAGTGTCAGTCCTAATTGAGCAAAAAGAATTAAAAGGGGATACCCCAGCATCTGGGCCTTCACCTGCTCTTCCAACAAGCCCCCAACTCAACAAGAGCCCAAGCGAGAGACAGCATTTGGAGGGGAAAATAAGAAGCCTTCACAAGGTCTTTTCCGGTGTTGTGCCTTTTCCAGGGAGCAGGCCTTGGCATGTCCCTGAGACCCTCTGTGACGCTCATGGCTCTGGCACTGCCATTTTTCCTGGGCATCATCTGGCAGTGTGTGCAAGGCCTGCTGCAGTGGCAGGGCTGCACAGAAGGGAGGGCATCCTGGAGGGGAGCCTGTTGGAGCAGATTTACAAGGGAGGGTGTGGGTGTCGCTCAGAGAGTTCACACTAGAGGATAATCCCCTTCACTCTGGGAGCCAAGTGCCAGATGAGAGCTCTAGAAGCTGCAGGCTGAGAAGTGGAAGGAGCAGAGCTGACGTGTGATGTTTCTCCTGGTTTCTGCTGTTGCCCAGATTATAACTTGGGTGGTGCTGACTTCAGAGGCGACATTAGAACTTTTAAAAGACCCTTAATGACTTATGTGACTTAGAACAAGAAGGCGGCTCAGTTTCATGGAAAGTGAGTAGGATCTGGGTGGTAGCCTCACTGTGTCTTTTTATGCACACAAAGATTTATCTACCGTGCTGTCAACTCAGTGGTGTGTATTATAGTGAAATGTAGTCAATAATTCCATAACCCTTTTCTACAGATAACAAAAATTTTTCAGGGACATTGAGTTAACTTGATAAAGTTCTCCAGTTATCAACCTGGTAGTTCCAGTTCTGGAAAATGGTAAGAGGTAAATGGCAACAGTGGGTATTTATATAGGAGTGATTACGGACCAGTTAAGCAAGTCAGTAAAAGGAAATCATTAGTGTACATAAGGTGCTATTGAGGCAATTCCTTTATGCTTTTGGATTATAAAGTAAAACATTTTAAATCTTGGTATTTGTGCTATGTATGCATAATAAAATATGTCATAATTAAAGACATTCTTTGGAAGAATTATTTTTATTTAAGAAAATCTCTATATCACAACATTAAGTGAAAACCAATGGGGGAATAAAATCTAAAATTACATATAGAGACCAAATCTTATAAATAATAGATTTAAAATACGAGTAAAAAGTACTATATTGATTATACTAGATTGGCTGATTGTGCGTGTGAAATTAGGATTAAACAATAATTTCTAGTTTATCATTTCTATGTTATTCCAGATGTTTCACAATTAGCATCAATTATATTTATCACAACAACAAAGATCAACGTGATTTATGTTTTTAGAAAACCAGGTATGGTTTTCTACCTGCATAACCAGGAAGTTCTGGTTATGTAGCAAGGCTGGCTTGACAAATAAATGAACTTCTGAGAGGAGAGACCCACAGTTTTGTTGGGGATTCACCATGTGCCCCCCTCGCAGGTGGAGGGGGTGGAACAGGCCTGGCGTTCCCTGCAGCTGCCTGTCCCCAGGTCCACAGCCTGCTGTGCAGAACGCCCAGCCTCCCCTGGCTGGCTCCTGGCAGTCTCGTCAGCTTTGGCTGCCATGTGGGTCACTCACTTTGCTGTAGCCTGGGTGCACCTGAACCAGCCGATTGCACACCCACAGTCAGCCACTCAGTCTCCCGCCAGCGTTTACAAAGCCAGTGTGCTACAAACAGCCTCAGAGGTGGGCTTATGTTGACCCAACTCATGAGAGAAGAGGCTGAGTCAGACAACAGCAGAAGCAGCAGCAATGATTACTTATTCCGAGGCCTCTGGGTGCAGGACACCGCTCCGCTCTCCTGCTGTGCTGCAAGCCCTTTGAGGGCAGGACCCGTCTGATTCAATGCTGCAGCTCCAGCATGCCTGGGCGGTGCTTCACACACTGAGCATGCTCAGTAAACTTGGGAATGTAAAACATGATCAAATTCCTCTGTGCTCCAGATGATTTTGCTAAACATAATGATTATGTATTTAAAATACAGCATTATCACTATTGGATACTAGATATTAGATACTTAATGCTACTCATACTTAGTGGCTTAAAACTGCACACATTTGTTACCGGTCTAGGTAGCAGGGATTTGGGAGCAGACTGGCTGGGGCATGGGCTCTGGCCTTCCAGGAGCATGCAGGCAGCGCTGGCTGAGGCAACCATCACCCAAAGGCTTGTGGAGTAGGCTCTCTCGTGTGGACACTGGCAGGAGGCCTTGGGTACTGCCACGTGGGCCCTTCCTCATCATGGGGCATCTGGAATCTAGAACAAGTGACTGAGGGAGTCTTGGGAGGGAGACTGATGAGCACAGCAGTGCAGCCCCTTCCTGTGACCCAGTCTTTTGGGTTACGTGCACTCACTTCTGCCATAGTCATTAGGAGCAATTCACAGAGTCAAGCCCAGACACAAGGCTCCACCTCTTGAAGGGGGAGATATTGATATGGTTTGGCTGTGTCCCCACCCAAATCTCATCTTGAACTGTAGCTCCCATAATCCCCACGTGTTGTGGGAGGGACGTGGTGGGAGGTAATTTAATCATGAGGACGCCAACCCTCATGCTGTTTTCGTGATTGTGAGTCTCACAAGATCTGATGGTTTCATAAGGGGCCTTCCCCCTTTTACTCAGCACTTCTCCTTCCTGCTACCATGTGAAGAAGGACATGTGCGCTTCCCCTTCCACCCTGATTGTAAGTTTCCTGAGGCCTCCCCAGCAATGCTGAATGGTAAGCCAGTTAAACCTCTTTCCTTTATAAATTACTTAGTCTTGGGTATGTCTTTATTAGCTGTGTGAGAGTGAACTCATACATGAATCAAATAATTTGTGGTCATATTTTTTAAATCACCGCAAATTTTCAGGAGAGTCAGTTTTATAAAGTGAGACTCGGGTGTAGGCAGGTAATTAGAGGGGCCTCCAAGAAGGAAAGGTTGACAAAGACTTTGCTTAACGCACTGTGGTCTGGAGACAGATCTCCTAGGGAATTGCTCTGCTTTTTGCTTAGAACATTAAGCTCTAGGTGTTGGCTCAGCTTGCCACAGGGTGATGTGCCCCTTTCCTTTATGTTACTGAGGGCAGAAGGACGGTGGATGTCTATAGTGCACCTGCATTTCAGGATCCATCTCAAGAAGAAAAGAAAGAGAGGAATGTCCGTTGTGGGAGCCTCTATGATTGCTGCTGCATTTGGCAGTGATATATACGCCCTTAACCTTTCCTTGCAGGAAATGGATCATGATACTTGCACTAGTAAATGTCCACTTCTAAATGTCTGTATAAATAAAACAACTATCTAAACTCATTCTTGTCCCATAAAATGTCTATACTCTAAAAGTAAATCATGCCCATCTGGTCATACAGCCAGAAACTAAACAGCCTTTAAATTTGTTTTGCAAACAATCACATCAGGATTTGACCTAATATACTGATGCAGTGGAAAGATTTATGATTTTTAGGAAGATAGGCATATATTTTGCAGAGAGTAAAAATGTAAATTCAGTGAGAGAAGATAGAGCTTTGCTCTATTTAAGGCTAGGGGATCATTTGACTCAGTAGAGAATACAGGATAACTGACTCGATTACCCTGTACCCTATACATGAAATTGCAATCATGCCAATTTATATTAAAAATAAAGCTAAAGACTTACCTCATAAGCCACTCATTCACAAATAAATATTGATCGAATACCAAATATATTGCAGGCACTGGGCACTGTCTTGAGCACTTTGGATACAGCAGCGAGTAACAAAAATCCTTGTCTTCCTCAGCTTCATATTCCAATGCACAGGGACCAAAAGCAAATGAATCAGTAAAAATTACTTCATGTGATAAATTATAAAAGGAAAAAAAATCAGACAATGAATATAGAGGGTTAGGGAAATGGCTTAAAATTATTAAAAGTGTGGGCAAGAAGTCACACTGAAAAGTTCACATTTGCCCAAGTAGGGAAATGAAGCAAGGGAGTGAACCACCATGGGCCAGCTGGGGGAAAAGTGTTTTCGTAATAAAATAAGTGCAAAGGCCCTGGGGCAGGTGGGGCCCAGTCTGTACAAGAGCATGAGGAAGGCCATCGTGGCTGAGGAGTGGTCACAAGAGCCTGACCGTGTGTGCCTATTGGCTGTTATTTAAGGATTTTGTTTTTAACCAAACTGAGCTGGGCAGCTGCTGGAAGGCGTATAGAAAGAGGCTCCTCATCTGAGATGGATCTCTGGCACGGGTGGTGGTTGATATTTGAGAAGCTATGTAGTCATCAAATCAAGAACTGGTGCTGGTGTGGCCCCGGTGGCAGCAGTGGGTGAAAGCACTGAGAGTGTATTCTGCGAAGAGACTCGCCAAGATCCACCACCGGACCGGATGTGGGATACCAGGGAGATGAGAGTCAGGTTTCCGGCTGAGTCGCTGGAAGTGTGGAGAGTGCCCTTGTTTTTAGGTTGGGAATGCTGAGAAAGGAACAGGCTTAGGGTCGCGTTTGGTCTGTGAAGTTTGAGGTGCTGTTGGGTACTGAAGGGAACGTATGAATCTGGAGTTCATGGAAAAGGTTTTAACTAGATTATAATAGAGACAGATAAACTTCCAGAGTACAAGTGGGATTTTCATTTCTTATTTTTATTTGTTTTTTACAGAACTGCTACTTTTACAAACTGAGAGGGAATTCCCTTAGAACACGTACCGAAAAAAATCCCACAGTTATTCTCTAAGTCCTTATATAGAATTGAAGACCACCTGCCTGTCTTTGCCTATTTCCTTTTCTTCTGTTCTTAACTCCTCCCTGGCTCCTGAAGAGCAATTTCACTTTTCTCTCTGCCTCATGCAACAGACTTTTCTGGATGATTCTCCCCATCCCCCATCGTACCGAGCCTCTGCTCCACGCCGATTCTCGCTTTGGTGAGCTGGCGTCTCCGCCGTCTCCCAGACCCTCTCAAACCTGCCCCTTCCTCTCCTCCCTTCCTGCCTTTCCTCCAGCCCTTTCTGTGGAGCCACACTGGGGCCAGATCGTCTGCTCTGGCCTTTCTAGGGGTTCCATGCTGCTGGCAGATGCCCCCCATGTCCCCTAGGATGGTTTGTGATCTTTCTCTGTCTGATCCCAACATGCTTTTCCAGACTCCTCCCTCCCTACAGCCAGCAGTTAACCCACGCATCCACCCAGGAGGTTTCCCACACACACTGCACACACCGCACAGGTGTGGCCTGCTGGTGATGATCCGCTTTCTCTAAAATGGACTTTCCCTTCCGTCTGCACTCACTGATCCACAAAAAGCCCACTGGGTCTTCAAGACATGCATCAAACCACCTCTGCTGTGAAGACAGCCCCAGCCCTTCCCCGCCAAGACCCCAGACGAAGCTCCCCTCCCCTTCACCCTAAAGCCTGCTGCTGGTCCTGCCGATGGTGCCCCTCACGGAGCTGTGGTTGATCCTGTGTTTACCTCTTCGGCCTCTCCACCCCTCCCGAGGTCCACCTCTTGCCTCCAGGTCTTTGTATCTAACTGCCCAGCTGGACACTCACTGCCCTGCGTGCCACATGGTGTTCTGGAAAGCTTCCTCTGTAATTTACAATTCAAATCAATTGTTCATCCTGTGCACTCCAGCCTCTTCCTGTGCTTAATTCTACCACAACAGACAGTGCGGTGTTCGGATTGTGCAGCTTTCTCTGCAGTTGCAAAGAACCCAGAGAGAACAGACCTGCCTTATTTACTGTGCAAGTTCCCGGCTAGAGCCTAGGGCTCAGTAAATATTTGTGATTTCACTCTTTCTCTTCCCCTCCTCCCCCCGTTTCCCTCTCCTTCTCTCCCTTTCTACTTTCTTTCCTTCCTTCTTTCTTTCAGCACACATAGGTATAATTCCAAACGATGGAAAGAGAAGAGTAAACAAAGCAGGACATTTAGAAGGGAAAGCAGAGAAGCAAAGTGAAGAAATCAGAGAAGGGATGATCAACCATGTGTTTAATGTTGTCATAGGCAAGAAATATGCAGACAAAATTTCCTCTACATTCTGTAACTAGGGCGTTGCATGGAGCTTTAGATAAAGAATGTCCGCCTTACTCCTTCTTTCCTTCGTCACTCATTCATTCAGTAAACATTGGATTCCTCGTTCCTGTCTCCTTCATGATTTTCTAGGTCTGTGGACCTCAAAGATGAAGCTACTCTCACACTTGTGGACTATTAGGACTTTGAGGCTACCTGGGTGATGGAGCCCCCCACACACTGTACTGTCTCCGTAAAGCCCCTCTGTGCTTTCTGGGGGGACCCCGCATTCAGCCACAGGCTTGCCTCTTGACGGCCACTTCTTTCTTCCATGTGCATGTTTCTTTGTTCTCAAGCTGTCTCCTCAGCTTGCGTGGAAAAAGTTTCATACTTCTTAGTATCTTCCTTAGGATAAACTTGTATCTGTGCACATTCGTATGCATCAAAACAATCCCAAGAGGAGAACTGAATGGGCGACCCTAAACCTCCTCTTTCTGTTTCTTGTCGGACAGCCCTGGCTTCCCAGCTTCGCTTCCACCTCCTTCCTCCTGATGTTCTAGTCATTGCTGTTCCTCTCTTAATGTTCATCATGTACACTGTAGCTCTCTAAAATCCTGCCACTTCTAGCCATCCACAGGATTGTATGAAATGCTAATCAGTGTCTTGATCCAGTCAACATGCGATCAGATTCTGAGAGCAGTGAACAGGGTGCCCTCTGAGGGCCCGGGGTGATACTCCCATTCAGAATCCCCAGGGCAGCCCCCTGGGGTCAGTGGGTTGGCTTGGTTAGCCTTGTGGAGCCTGCATCCTCTGAGCAGACATTGAATTAGTGCCCCCAAGCAGTACCCTGGTCACAGTACTTATTGCTCCAGTGGGGTCTGTGCTCTGTGAGTGGGGATTGCAGAGGGGCAGGCCGCACTGCTCAGCTCCGGGGGAGCGTCTCCTGAGAAAGCTGATTCTGACAGAGGCACGGGCCACGCAGAAAGCCTCTTCCTTGCATCCTGTTCCCAAAACCACCTGCTCGTTGCAGAAAGCAACTCCATTCCATCAGCCATGCTGATGGCGCTAGGTTCGCCTAAAACATCTGTGTTTTCCTTGTGGGAGAAAACCCTGCAGTGAATTTAGATGTTGGTGGTCCTCTAAGCAAGGACCTCATTGAGTATAGGAGGGGAAATTATAAATGCCAGGAACGTGCACATTTGCACCCCTGCTTGGCCTTGCAGGACACCACTTGACAGCTCCTTCCTCTCCAGTTTTCCAAAACTCTGCTGCTGTGATGGTGAATATTAGATGTCAACTTGATTGGATGGAAAAAGGCCTAGATAGGTGGTAAAGTACTGTTTCTGGGTGTGTCTGTGAGTGTGCTGCCAGAGGAGACTGACATTTGAGTTGGTGGACTGGGAGAGGAAGACCCACCCTCAGTGTGGGTGGGCACCATCCCTTCGGCTGCCAGTGCGCCAGAACAAAGCAGGCAGAAGACAGGATAAGCTTACTTGCTGGCTCTTCTGGCTTCCTTCATTTTCCTGTGCTGAATGCTTCCTTCAGCTTCTCCTGACCTTGGACATCAGACTTCTGGTTCCTCTGCCTTTGGACTGTGGAACTTATATCAGTGATTTGCTGGGGGCTCTCCAGCCTTTGGCCACGGTCTGAAGGCTGCACTGTCGGCTTTCCTGGTTTTGAGCCTTTTGGACTTGGACTGAGCCACTACCAGCTTCTCTTCCGCACCTTGAAGATGGCCTATAGTGGGACTTCACCTTGTGACCGTGTGAGACAATTCTCCCTAATATGCTCCCTTCTGTATACACATACATCCTGTAGATCTGTCCCTCTGGAGATTCCCGACCAACACGGTTGCCCACCCATGGATGCTCACTCCTCTTTGTCCCTCCTTTGCCACGTTCACATCCACGTGGCCCCATGGAACCCACGTGGTCTTGCCTTTCTGGAGTCACAGTCTCCTCCACATGGATATGTGTCACCTGTAGCTGATGGATAATCACTCGGAAATGCAGCTGACCTGGATGGGAAGGGGTTGTGCTTTTCTCATCTTGTTTTTGGCTAGACCTTGAGGAATTTTTGCTTCCTGAACAACTTAGTCATATTTTATGAAGATCATTTGTCAGTGGCTAGAAAATTGGACATGTAAGATATGTGGCTGGGGAGGACTAATGGGCTCTTCCTTCTACACTCTGTCAAAGTCAGGCACAGTGCCCATGGTGGGGCGTGCTTCAGTAAGATCAGAGATGGTGTTCTGATGTCTGAAAAGGCACGGCATTCATATTTCAAAGATCCTGTGGCATCTCAAAACAGCCTGCTACTGTGTATTTATTTGGTGGTCTGGACATGGGACACATGGTATTTTCTCAGGGACCCTTTGGCTGTCAGGGACACCTCTGGGCCTGTCCTGTGTAGGCATCTGCCTGTACACATTGCAGCTCTTACCCTGTGCATAACAAACACTCGGTCTGAGATCAGATTTGAGGCTGGAAGTGGTGGTACATGCCTGTGGTCCCAGCTACTCCAGAGGCTGAGGTGGGAGGATGCTTAAACTCAGAAGGTCAAGGCTGCATTGGAGCCAGGATTGCACCACTGCACTCCAGCCTGGGTGACAGAGTGAGACCTTGTCTAAAAAAGACCTGAAAAAACAAGACCTAATTTGACTGCACCCTTTGCCCTTCTGACAGGTAATCTAAGATGTCAGGAGTATTTGTGTCAAAGAAGGCAAGTGGGAGGGACCAGGCCTGGAGTGATGCTGTGTTTCTTCTTTGCTGACATCATTAACAAGGAGAGGGATGGCCAAAAAAAAAAAAATGAAAAGTATGCTGATAACAGAACCAATCACAGACACAAGTTGCCTGGGGTTCCAGGCCTGCCCAAGCTGCCCACTGCTGAGCCTGCTTCTGATCCTGTGTGACCAGAGCCTTGGCTGCAGATAACACCATGCCTTCACCAGCGGGCACCCACCACAGCCCAGTTTGAGGTCCTCGGAACTCACAGTTTTAAAAAGTTCAGTCGTCAGGTGCTATGGTTTGGCTGTGTCCCACCCAAAATCTCATCTTGAACTGTAGCTCCCATAATTCCCATGAGTCCTGGGAGGAACACAGTAGGGGGTGATTGATTCATGGGGGTGGCCTTTCCTGTGCTGTTCTCATGAGAATGAATAAGCCTCACAAGAGCTGATGGTTTGTAAAGGGCAGTTCCCCTGCACATGCTCCCTTGCCTGCTGCCTTGTAAGACGTGCCTTTACTTCTCCTTTGCGTTCCGCCATGATTTTGAGGCCTCCCAGCCATGTGGGACTGTGAGTCCGTTAAACATCTTTCCTTTATAAATTACCCAGTCTTGGGTATGTCTTTATTAGCAACATGCGAACAGACTAACATATCAGGATAAGTCTGCACTGTAGGCTCTTCGGGGCATGGCCCCAACTGGTTTTCCAGTCTTACCTTTGGTCTCTCCCTCATGTGCACCCTGGGCCCAGCTGTGACCTATGGAACTGTGTGACTCCCCTTCATACATTGTGCTCCCACAGACTCTGTGCCCGCCCACTCCATCTCCACAGCCCCATGGAGAGGAGAGAAAAGGATAGCAGACTCTACGCCTATGAGCCTTTGATAAAACTTAATTCAGAAAACATCATGAGTTCCCCCAGGCTCCGTTACTTCCTTCTTTGCTCCCATGGCATTACCTGGTGAAAAGTGTTTCTGTTGTGAAAATGACGTTCATGTGGCTGCCTCACTTCTTCATGAGGGGCTTGGTTCCTTAAGAGGAGGAGCCGAAAGGCTAGGACTAGCCTCTGCCTCTCCAACTGCTAGACGAGGTGTTATATCATTGGCGTGTGTTTACAGAATGTGACGGTTGACATGGCGTGTGCTGGGATGAGCAAGGCAGACTTGACTGACATTCTGGTGAAACAGCTGAACAAACACAGGACCCATTGCTCTGTCCCTGCACTGGGCTGTGTGCCGGAGACTCGGCGGCCACTCATGCTGATACTGTGTTGTTGCAGAGGTAGAGGAGGAATAGGTGATATGTGAATGCTCCTGACATTAGTAGGAAATGGGAGAGGGGCTGATGGGTCGGGGAGCACGTGGGTGAAGGTCTGGGAAGGTGTGTCCCCTGAGAAGGCAGCAGCTGGGCTGGGAACGAAGGGTGCAATGGAACTCACTCACAACCCAGGCACAGGTGAGAGCAGGTGCAAAGTCCCTGGAGAGAAAAGAGGCTGAAAGGCAGGAGGAAAGGATTGAGAACCATGTGGGGAATGGATGAAGGCTCAGATCGGGGGCCTCCAGAAGTGAGGGACAGAGCAACACAGAGACACCAAGCACTTTGAAGCAGGGCAGTGCTGAGAATGGATTTCACCTTGAAAAGTGACTGTGGAACCATAACAAGTGTTGGTGAGGATGTGGAGAGAAGGGAACCCTCACACAGTGTTAGTGGGAATGTGAGTTTTACAGCCATATGGAAACCTGTGGAGATTCCTTAAAAAAATCCAAAATAGGGCCAGGCGTGGTAGCTCATGCCTGTAATCCCAGCACTTTGGGAGGCCAAGGTAGGTAGATCACAAGGTCAGGAGTTTGAAACCAGTGTGACCAACATGGCGAAACCCCATCTCTACTAAAAATACAAAACTTAGCCTGGTGTGGTGGCACATGCCTGTAATCCCAGCTACTAAGGAGGCTGAGGCAGGAGAATTGCTTGAACCCGGGAGGCGGAGGTTGCAGTGAGCTGAGATCGCACTGCTGTGCTGCAGCCTGGGTGACAGAGCAAGACTCCTCAAAAAAAAAGAAAAATATAATCCAAAATAGAATTACTGTATCATCCAGCAATCCCACTTCTGGGTTTAGAATCAAAGGAACTGAAGTCAGGTTGTTGCAGAGATGTCTGCATTCCCATGCCCACTGCAGCACGTTCAGGATAGCCAGGATCTGGGAACAGTCCCAGTGCTCATCCACAGATTAACGGATAAGAAATGTGTGGTGTACGACACAATGGAATACCATGCAGCCTTAAAAAAGCAGGAGAGTCTGTCATTTGTGACAACATGGGTGAACCTGGGGGACGTTGTGTTACGTGAAATAAGCCAGGCACAGACAGACAAATACCACGTGATGTCACTTGTGTAGAATCTGACAAGTCAAACTTACAGAGGCAGAGTGTACCTCAGAGATGGTTGAGGGCAGTATGTTGGGGAGATGTTGGTACAAGGACATAAAATTTCAGTTAGAAGGAATATGTTTTTGAGATCTATTGCACAACACGGTGACTATATTTAATACTAATGTAATGTATGTTTCAAAAATTGCCAAGACTAGATTTTAAACAGTTGTACACCACACATCCACAAAGATAAGTCTGTGAGGTGACAGATATGCTAACTAGCTTGATTTAATCATTCCATACATGTGTATGTATATCAAAATATCATAGTGGACCCCATAAATATATCCAGTTATTATTTGTTAGCTTTAAACGTTTTTTTGTTTTGTTTTGTTTTGTTTTTTAACGAACATGGAGGTTGGAAAACCTTACCAGGGATCTTTTGGTCTCTGCCTCACGTGGGACCCAGTGGTCCTGGTGAGGGGTTGCTCCCTGTTCTGGAGCCCTGGATGCTGATCAGGGACTCTCCATGCCTGGTGACACCTCAGACTCAGGGAACACCTTCTGGTCCCTTCACAAAAGTGGGCTGTCAGGGCCACCTGGAGCTCAGAGTGGTAATTTGGTTTCATTTAAACTTCAGGTTTCATTGCCTTTGAAATCTCATTCAGTTGAATTTAATAACAAATAAATAATTCATGGCACCTGGACAATGAAAGGAAAATTTAAAAATGTATTCACCCAAACCTATAAAGGGGCACCTTGTCCCTTAGCCCTCTTCTCTACCTTCTTTTCTCAGCTGGCCTCTGGGCAGATTCATGGGACCAAAGCATGATGCATTAACTCTGTCAGGGCCCTGAGGGTTCTCTCTTCATGAGACTTCTGTGGGCCAGGGACTAGGCAGGAGGTGGGCAAGTATCCCACCTCTGGCAGGCCAGCCTCTCAGCCACCAATTTCACTAAGCAGCCCAATGGTCATCTCTGAGCCTTGCTTCCTTGCTTGTAAAATGCAGAAATCATTAGAAAAACAATTGATGTAGGCAAATGTCATGAATGGATATACAGTCAGTTCAGGGAATTTACATGGTGCTAAACTGTCACTCCAGGGATCATCTGCTGGTTGCAAGGGGAGAAATGTGGCCTTATCCTGGAGAACACTGGCGCTCTCTCTGCCTTAACCCAGCTACCAATTTCTGCATCCCTCACACTGGGACAAGCAGACATCCTGTGATGCCCAGCGTCACCTGTGAAGTAATGCCAGAAGTGTGTAAGTTGAACTTAATCAAGCTTGGCTGCAAGTAACGCCCAGCCTTTCCCCATCACCCACCAGCAGGCACCCACCACAGTCCAGTCTGAGGTCCTCTGAACTCACAGTTTTAAAAAGTTCAGTCTTACTTTCAGTGTGTAACAGATACAGGCTGCAGAGTGTCCAGTTAATGGACAACAGGAGGAAACAGCCAGACAAATCCAGAAGGTGGAAACATGGAGGCAACAACTTGTCCATTCTTTCCAGCAAGCCAGCAACGTGCGGTGGGCCAGGGAGCTGCTGGGGCAGACATGTTCTGAGTTGAAATATACATTACCACCAATGAAGGGCGCTTCCTGGGCCTTGGCTAAAACTTTATCTATCCAAACAGCTATACAAGTCATTTTTGAGTAAGGGGAAGTTAATACAAGAGATTAGAAAATTGTGTTCATTTTTCAAATGTGACAGTGTCCTTTTTGAAAAAAAAAATTTAGATTCTGGGGTACATGTGCAGGTTAGTTATATAGATAAGCTTATGCTATTGGGGTTTGTTGAAAAGACTGTTGTTATACAGGAAAACATCTAGAACTTGGGGTCTCTCTTCTTTAGCGTTCCACTGAGATTTTTTTAAAAGATGCATCCCGAATTACTTAAAGGCACAATGTTTTAGTACCTGTATGTAAATTGAAATAATTTTTAAATAGATATGGAGTAAATATGAAAAATAAGTAGCAGTTGTCAAAATTTGAATGAGGGGTATATGAAAATTAATTATACTCTAGTATGCTGTTGCTTTTCTAATGTTTAAAAATAATAATAGTTTTTTTTTTAAAGTTCCTCAGAGATTTTTTTTTTTTAATTTTTTTGAGATGGAGTCTTGCTCTGTCACCCAGGCTGGAGTGCAGTGGTGTGATCTCAGCTCACTGCAACCTCTGCCTCCCAGGCTCAAGCAATTCTCCTGCCTCAGCCTCCCAAGTAGCTGGGATTACAGGCACCCACCACCATGCCTGGCTAATTTTTGTATTTTTAGTAGAGACACGGTTTCGCCATGTTGGCCAGGATGGTCTTGAACTCCTGACCTTGTGATCCGCCTGCCTCTGTCTCCCAAAGCATTGAGATGACAGGCGTGAGCCACCACACCCGGCGCTCACAAAGATTTTACTGATGATATGTGAAGGTTTTTTTTCCTCTGGTAGGACATAATTCTCCCTGAGAAGGGGACAGTAAGAATTTTGTGAATTGCGTAATAGTCCATAGATTATCCCTTGTCTCCTAGCGGCGGGCACTAAACCGCTGAAGAAGCAGGGCCCTGCGTGGGCATTTCTATTGCAGAACAAGGAGAGGGGGCCGTTCAGCACTCAGTTTTTATGGGGTGGGGGAACTTCAAGGCAGTAGCCTCAGATACCTGCAGGGCCTACACCGAGGGAAGGAGAGGGAGATGGCAGGGAACCCTAATTGGGGAGCAACAGAATGCAAAACAGCTCTTGGCACCTTACCTAAATATTGGAGGCTAGATTTTTTTCATTGCCTGGAAGCTTTCACTTGGCTCTGGGTAGAAGTGTGGGCAGTCACACAACTCAGGGTAAAGGGATGGACACTGGTTTTTGCTGGTGCTTCCTAACAGTTGTCAGCTGTGGCTTTCAGGCACCAAGGGGTGGGGAGTTTTACGTGAGAAAATGGACCTGATTTGTATCCTGGCATTCTCCAAATGATGCTGCAGATGCAGAAATGCTCAGTTCGGTGAGTTTGTTCAATTCCATCCAGCTAAAAATGGTGTTTGTGCTGTTAGTGCCTGCCCCCGATCAGTCTTGTACTAGGTAGGAAACATGGCGCCCACCCTTTCCTGAGCAGAGCTGTGTTACATGAAACAGAAAACACTATGACTGAATCGAAAAGAAGTCCTGTCTCATCACTCTGCTTGGGTAGTCAGGGAAGAGGCTTGATTTTCCCCGGAATCTGCTACTTACCTCTCGGTGAATGCACATTAAACAGCCAGAGTTTGGTACAATAGACAAGAAGGACAGAAATCAGAGAGAAAAACACAAAGATACATCAGACCCCTTATCATAGGGTGCACACAATAGGGCAGAAGGGAGACCACACGCTTCCATCATCTATGGGGTGAGCTGGAAAGCAGGTGGAGGCTTTGGCGACGTTGAGTGGGTTTTCCCCAGGAACAGCCAGCCTCAACTGATGTGTAGTGATTTCGTGGGAAGTTTGCAAACCTCATCTCGCCAAGAGGAAATGGGTTGGGAGTTCTCCATCATCTGGAGGTCATAGACCAGACAGTCCATGGCCCAGGACAAGATCTAGAAATTGTTTTATTCAAAGTTAGAAAAGCTTCCAGGGTCTGAGCATCAGTGTCTGGATAGAGGAGAAAATACAAGAGAAAGCAAGAACTCAATGTGGGCTGAAGGGCTTAGAATGAGCAGTTTTAGGATAAAGCATTTTAGTTAGGAAGCGATGGGAGGTGGAGAGGAGGGTGCATGTGAGCAGGACAAACCAAACAGAAAGGACCTGAGCAAATCTCCTATGTTTGCAGGACATAGGGAGGTTCCGTTCAATCAGAATGGGGGCTTCAAGTTAAAAATACATCCTTTCGAATGGGTACAGAAAGCAGGGCTTTTATAAACAGTGCCGCAAGGAACATACATGTGCATGTGTCTTTTATAGAACGATTTGTAATCCTTTGGATATATACCCAGTAATGGGATTGCTGGGTCAAATGGAATTTCTATTTCTAGGTCCTTGAGGAATCGCCACACTGTCTTCCACAATGGTCGAACTAATTTACACTCCCACCAACAGTGTAAAAGCGTTCCTATTTTTCCACATCCTCTCCAGCATCTGTTGTCTCCAGATTTTTTAATGATCATAAAAAAGGATGAATTCATGTCCTTTGCAGGGACATGGATGAAGCTGGAAACCATCATTCTCAGCAAACTGACACAAGAGCAGAAAGCCAAACACCACATGTTCTCACTCATAAGTGCATGTTGAACAATGAGAACATGTGGACACACGGAGGAGAATATCAAACATAGGGGCCTGTTGGGGGGTGAGGGGGCCTAGGGGAGGGATAGCAGAGGGTGGGGGGATTGGGAAGGGATAAAATTAAGAGAAATACCTGATGTAGATGATGGGGGGATGGGTGTAGCAAATCACCGCAGCATGTGTATACCTGTGTAACAATCCTGCACAATCTGCACATGTACTCAGAACTTATAATGATAATTAAAAAAGAAAGCAGGGCTTTGACGGGTACCACGGGCTACGCTTGGTTGAAAGGACAGACACATCCAGTTGCTATTATTTGTGATTATTATTAGCTCCATATTGATGGTGCTGTGGATTTTTTTGAAGCAGTTCTCTGCCATCAAACTGCCAGGATTCCAGCAGTCAGAGAGCAGGCCTTCAGTAGCACAAGCTGGGTTGGGTTGTGCTGCTCAAACTACTCACGGCTAGACCACTTAGCTCCGTGGTGCCTTGGTATCTTTCTCTGTAACGCGGGGATAATAATGGTGTCTGTCTCATAAGAATGTTTTGAGAAACAAATGAGAAAACCCAAGTCAGGCTCTTCTAGAAGTGCCTGGCATATAGTAAACAAACACACAATAAACGTTACAATTCTTGGTATCGCAGGTGTGGGTACTGTTGAGATACCTGTCAGAATAATCATGATTTATGCCAGTGGCTAATGGAAAATATTTCTTTTTACTTATTTTCTTATCTGGGTAGTGCCAGATGGGATAATGAAAATGAAAACAGGCAGGGTGTGTGTGTGTGCGTGTGTGTGTGTGCGCGCGCGCTTTGTTTGCAAGCATGATTTAGTTGATGAAATTAGATGTCTCTTCTGATTTGTAATCCCTTTGTCTTCAGACTGGAACCTGAAATCCCATCTGAATATGACTGGAGAAAATCTACACACAGTGTCTAGATAGCAGCATATGACTAACTCCTAGATTGAGATTGTGTTGGTGCGTAGGCAGGTTCTATTATTAGGGCTAACTTTTCCACATTATTAAAATATTTTTAGGCATAAGGCAGGATTCTTTCCTTCACAGATAAATAGTGAAACACACATATTCCTAATTTTTAAAATTTTGATCCAAATTTTATTAAGGCCAAAATGGGCAGAGACTGGTTAACAGGAGCCACATTTTCCAATCTGACCTCCTTTACCCCCCTAGATTCTCCTTGCACGTGGGCTGTAGTGGATCACGAAGGGCAGGAAGCTGAGAAAGGTGGAATAATTGGAACGTCCTGCAACTCTGAAGCCAAACGAACTTAGGTTCTGGATGATGTGGACAGTGGATATCGTATCATGGGTTATGGAGAAGCCAATCACCAGCATCCTGCTTTACAACCCCATCACACACCCCAGTGACTTTCTATTAAAGACAGGTCAGATACCTACTGCATTTAGATCAACTATCACATTATCAACAGTAGAGGAATAAGGAAACCTACGATCCTTTTTAGCAGCAGGGAATGCATCAGTGATAGATAAAAGGCGATCGGGCGTGGTGACTCACGCCTGTAATCCCAGCACTTTGGGAGGCTGCAGTGAGTGGATCATTTGAGGCCAGAAGTTCAAGACCAGCCTGGCCAACATGGTGAAACTCTGTCTCTACTAAAAACACAAAAATTAGCTGGGCGTGGTGGCACATGACTGTGATCCCAGCTCCTCAGGAGGCTGAGGCAGGAGACTCGCTTGAATCTGGGAGGTGGAGGTGGCAGTGAGCTGAGATCACGCCACTGCACTCCAGCCTGGGTGACAGAGTGAGACTCCATCTCGAAAATAAAAAAAGAAAAAAAAGAAAAAAGAAATTCCTCAGTAGGTACTGAATAAAACAGAGAAAGAAATTACAACCCTTGTTTTCTTTTTTTTGTGTGACAAGAACACAACGTGAAATCTACCCTCTTAACAAGTGTTTAAGTCTTGTTAACGGTAAGCAGAGTAGGATACAGCAATCTCTAGGACATACTCATTTTGCACAATTGAAACTTTATACCCATGAGACACCTTTTTTGCCTTCTCCCAAGCCCCTGGCAAGCACGTCTCTACTCTCTGTACAAGTCTGCCCACTTTGGGACGTGGAACCAGGCAGGGTTTGTCCTTCTGTGATTGGTTCATTTCACTTAAACCATCACATCCTGTAGGTTTAGTCATGTTGTTACTTATGGCAGGATGTCCTGCTTTTTCAAGGCTAAATAATATTTGATGGTATATATGTGGCACATTTTCTTTATCCATTCATCTGTCAATGAGCAGTTAGGTTGTTTTCATGTTTTGACTATTATGAATAATGCTGCAGTGAACATGGGGATGCAGATATTTCTTTGCGCTCCTGATTTAATTATTTTGGATAAATACCTAGCAATGAGATTGTTGGATTACATGGTAGTTCTATCTTTTAGGATTTTTTGGGAAGCTTCATACTCTTTTCCAAAGTGGCTACACCGTTTTGCATTCCCCCAACAATGTACAAGGATTCCAGT
The DNA here is from genome assembly GCF_001604975.1 of Cebus imitator. Classification (NCBI taxonomy): domain Eukaryota; kingdom Metazoa; phylum Chordata; class Mammalia; order Primates; family Cebidae; genus Cebus; species Cebus imitator. Next base: position 4,933,023 of record NW_016107335.1, on the reverse strand, counting down.
TTCTCCACACCCTTGTCAACATTTGTTTTCATACATATATATGTACATATACGTACATACATATAGATATATAGTAGCAACTCTAATAGCTGTGAGATGATAACTCATTGTGGTGGTGTTTCATTTCCTGAGAGCTAATGATGTTACACATTTTTTAAATATATCTGTTGGCCATTTGCATGCTTTCTTTGAAGAAATGCCTTTTCAGGTTTTTTGCTTTTGTTTCTTGTGCTTTTGGTGTCATATCCAAAAAAATCATTGCCTGAAGCAGTGTCATGAAGCATTTCCTCCATGCTTTCTTTTGGGAGTTTCAGTTTCAGTATATGTTTAAGTCTTTAATACATTTCGAGTTGTTTATTTTTTTTTATTTTTATTTTTTAGAGTAAAAATTAATAGTTTTTTGTTTTTTTTGTTTTTTTTCTTTTTTTATTGCATTTTAGGTTTTGGGGTACATGTGAAGAACATGCAAGATTGTTGCATAGGTACACACATGGCAGTGTGATTTGCTGCTTTCCTCCCCCTCACCTATATCTGGCATTTCTCCCCATGCCATCCCTCCCACTTCTCCACCCCCCACTGCCCCTCCCCTATTTCCCCCCAACAGACCCCAGTGTGTGAGTTCAGTTCTCCTGTATGGATATCCAGTTTTCCCAGCATCATTTTTGGAAGATATTGTTATTCTCCCATCGTGCATTCTTGGCACTAACTATAATGGTGAAAAGTTGAAAGCTTTTCCTTTAAGATCAGGAACAAGATAAGGACACCCACTCTCACTGCTTCTATTCAGCATAGGAGTGGAAGTCCTTGCCAGGGCAATTAGGCAAGAGAAAGAAATTAAAGACATCTACATGAGAAAAAGATAAAATTATCTCTGTTTGCAGATGACATGATCTTATGTGTAGACAATCCAGACTTTCTTATCTTCACCGAATATTTTACAAGAGTTGAGCTCCTAGAAAATGAGCTGAGATCATTTCTTCCCTCTGGCCAGTAACAAGATGCTCCTACGTTTAGCTTCATTTAGCATAGCCCTGGACATACCACCAGGTGCTCAGCAAACATCAATTTCCGATTCAATGGAATATTCTTAGTCATCCATGGCAGAATCATGGCCCTGTCATGTACTGGCTCATGTACTAGCTGAGTTACCTTGAGCAAGCTGCTTGAACTTTCTGATGCTTGGTTTTGTTATCTTTAGAAGGGGAATAGCAGTACCTAGACCACCAGGATATTATGAAGGCTAAGTGAGATCCTGTAAAGCAATCTGTCCAAGTCCTGAGCTTGACACAATAATAAAAACTAACCTTTATTCAATTATTGAGGTGGAGGGAGGAGGAGAAAGAGCAAGACCAAAGCAGAAAAGTTATTTCCCAGTGAACTTTAAAAATTCATGAGTTTTCTCATCTTAAGCAGGAGCGCTTTAACCACATTGTCTCATGCCTTCAGCCAGTGAGAGTCAGAGAGAGCTAAGGTGCATCCAACTCCATTGCTTAACTCCCAGGTGCCCAGCAGCAGGTATAGAGTGCAGGGAGCTGCACTCTCCATATTGATGTTATAATTAACCTTCCATCTCAGTCAGCCCATCATAGAGTTCCACTTTTGGAAGTGTTCCAGCCTGTACCCAGGAGGCTTCCGCAATCCCTCTTGCTGCCAGAATGTCCACCCTGATTTACACCTAACTTGTGCAACACCTGAGCATTCAAATCTGTGCTACATGCTAGCTGTAGCCATGGATCTCATTCTAAAACATTCTTGCCTTCAAATATGGGTATGAGGCAGGAACGGCGGAAGGAGAGGTAAGAAATGATTCATTGGCTGTGGCTCTATGCTGCTGCCTCATGGGCATGCTGACAGGAAGAGGTATGAGGCGTAAACCTGGGTTCAGATCTTGTTTTTTTTTCTCCGGGGAGGGTACTTCATAGAGTGCAGAGGAAACTCAAGGACCAGCTCTCTCCGCTGCCCCTGTAATGTGGCCTACTGAGGGCAGGTTCCTGGATGTCCTTGAAACAGTGCTGCAGTCATCTGATGGTGTGAAAGACATATGCCTTTGTGCCCTCAAAGGCCACTGGTATATATGGGAGGAGCTGTCCCCGCTTCGGCTGCTCATTAGCCCACGGTAAATGGAGGCCACTTAGGCACCACTCAAGGCATTTACCAGCCTGAGTCCTAATTATAGGGTCCTACTTATACCATTATAAACCTCAAAGCCAACAATGAATTTTGTCAAAGGACTTCTCCTGGCTTTAGCTGAACAGATTTATCAGACTCAGAAGCCATTAGTGACCTTCGTGAGTTTCCAGATCTTCATTCTCATGGCTCTTATCAGAGATTTGGTCTGAGATGAGAGTGTTATAGGGCCATGATGCAAAAAGCCCTGTTCAGATCGGCTCACCTGCTGCTTCATCTTGACTGTCCGTGGGTGGAGTCTACTCTTGAGGTCTTGGGATTGAAAAAGTTCACGTGGACTGTAGATCCTGCCATTGCTCCCGCTGACACTTGTTAAGGTGTGTCCATTGTAGTGGGAAGAGCTCTGGTCTTAGAGTGGTACACAACCTGTAGAGTTTGGATTCTTCATGTTTGGTTGGTTGACTTTGAGTCTCAGCACTTTCATTTGTAAGGTGGAGAACAATACAAACCTACAAAAGTGATTGTGAATACACAACCATCCAAGTAATTACACCTGCAGAGCTGACCAGTTTACTTTCTTGCTTGCTGTCTAGTGAAACTCTTGCCAATCATAGACAAATGATGAATGCATAAAGCAACCTCATTTGAGAGTTCAAATTCTGAACAGAAGAAAAGGATCTCATGCCAGTTATGAACAGCTTAGTTATAAAGTCAAATGTAAAATCAACTATGTGTTTCTATGGCAAATGGTTAAATTCTTACCTTTTACAAAACATTCAGTAGTCACAAGGTCTTCACACACCCACTGCTTATCCATCATATTTATATATGGTATGCCTGTTACGTAAGACATACACATTTTAGTTAGTTACTTGAATAAATCATAGAATTAAGTCTATGACTATGTTTTCTCCTTTATTTAAATTTTCTTATCCAAGGAAAAATTTAATAAAGAGTGGTCAAATGAATGAATGGACATTCACTGTCTTGAATACAAACTTTTTATATGACTTAGCTTGTTTTACAAAAGAATAAAACGCTAGCTTCAAACTATTTTTAATTGGTCTTCAGAAATCAGGGTTCCTCTTTTGAATACACCCCTTGCCGGAGGAACAGGAACGATTTATGTTCTGGCCTTGATTACTCCAGAATGGCTTTTACTACATTTGATACATTCGATTTGCAGCAGTTCCTTTGTGATTACATTTTCTAATTCTCCCAGAATGTCATGGAACAAGCAAACAGTTTACTTTCCCCGATAAAGCAAAACCTGAAGTATTTGGTCTTTAATAAATTTTCAAAAATTATTTTCTCAGTGTCTGTTCAAGATACAAATACTCCTTCATCTCAAACCCCCTTTAAATATTTGACCAATCTACCTTTATGGAGTGGTTGTTTCTCCTTATGTCATTTCTGATCCATCTCTCTTGACTTTTTCCTTGCTTAGTTTTTTAATCAAGCCAAATGTTTGTTTAATCAGATACCTCAATTATTCAAGACCTGTCTCTTTTAGCAGAAGGTGAATCTAAGAACAATTTTAAAACATAGTGTAATACAATTTTTTAAAAAGAAAAATAACCAGATTCTAAGCTTAGATTGGTCCCAGGGCAAATTCGCTCCTCCTGCTTAATTCTTCTTCTCCATTTCTGGTCATGGGAGGGGCACCTCCAAAATACTCTAGGACTCCCCAAGATCCTCCAGCATCCAAAAGCCCTCTTTTCTCCAGTCTTTATTTCCTGTGGCAGTAAGTTGAACCCCTGGGAATGAATACATTCTCAACCAAAAATAAATTAAAAGGATTTCTTGCTTAGACGATCAGAAACTGATCTAGTGCACACATTTACCAAGCATTTCATTTACTAGATATATTAAGACATGCTGTTATTGCAGTAAAAAAATCAAATTTGTGAACCTTATTTTAAATACAAGTTTTGAAGGATGGTTACAAATTAGTAACTCAAAAGAATTCATTGGAGAGATCAAGGTACACGACACTCTGCCTTTACCTTCAGAGTCTGTTCAAATAGGATTTTGTATCTTTTTAATCAGAGATTCTTTTAAAGACCAAGTACTGCAGGCCTGTCTTGTTCTCCTATTTTATATTGATGTGCTCAGTTCCTTGATGTCTTTGTCTGTCTTTTAAGGAGAAGGGAATCCACGTTTCTGATTTGCACAGATTCCATTCTTACCTCATTGCGGGTTTCTTTAAGGAATGTTTAGTCTTGACAACGAGATGCAGATTTCTTTCTCTCCCCCTCTACCTTCTCTCGCAGAGCTTTACCCTTTTTTCATCGTTCAGCATGACTGGGAACCTGCTGGCTCACCACAATGAAACATAATGACTTTTGCAAAATGTGTGTCAAATGTCCTGAGCTTAGAAGAGATTCATCGTAGAGACTGCTGCTTAATGAGTGTAAATTAACTGATCATTTGTTAAATCTGGTGTGCCCAGGGGTGTGGACAGGAGAATGCTGGAGGTGCAGGCCAGCAGACGGGCAGCAGTCATATTCCATGTTTCAGAGTGAGGACAGCCAGAAGGCTGTTCTGATGTGGAGGGGGATTTTCCCCTCACAGTGGAACCCAGTACCATGAGACTGAGAAGTGAGTCATGAAGGTAGCACAGATCTCCCCAACAGTCTGCTTTTGCGCTGCAGCCTGCTGGGATGAGTCCTCTTGAATAACTGCAATCTGGTTGAGATTGAACTTGCTAAAGACAATGGGACTAAACAGGAGATGCCTGCTGGTAAACATCAAGGATGTTGTGTGGAAGCTGAGGGAGGAGGAAGACGTAAAACCTCTGCGTGATGATGAGGCGAGCGGGTCTAATGTTACCAGCATCACAGATCTGCAGCTCTTCCTAGAGCTGGAGACACGTTCGGAGTAAGTCACAGGGAACTGCAAGACATTTATTGAAGCAACTGTCAATCTCTTCTGCATTCATATCTGAGACATAATGTGAAATATCTTCGGCTTCATATCTGAGATGGCAGGAACATGACAACATGTTGGCTTTTAGACAGACACCGGTAGGTCTCAGGAGTGGTGCAAAATTGGGTGTCATTTCTTCCAGATAATCACTGGCATTTTTATAAAACATGAACTCCTTCCTAAAGTCAGTGGTTCCCAGATAATAGTGAGGAGAAATAGCCTTGTGGAGACCATAGAGGCTTTTTGGAGTGGGTCTTGTGAACTTGACAGTTTAGCAGTCACATGGACGCACAGTGTTGTGCAGAGGAGGGGCCGTGAACCCCTGCCCCGAATGAAAGGGAAATACCTATGTCCATGGTAATCAGGGCCAGTGCCAGCTGGGAAGCCAAGACCTGTTCCCCACTGCCACTGCTCATACAAATCAAACTGAACATGTGTACATCCCAGGTGAGATAGGAGAGGCACATCTGAGGGGCTTCGGCAGAAGCAGAAAGAAGGCAAAATCCTTCCAGATTCCCAGACAAGTATCACAACATCAAACTAGAAGTGTTCATACCACCCCTACCCCTGCCAGCTAGAATTGGCTGTTTCAAGTCCTCATAACACATCCATTGAAACATACACTGTTTCTTCTTCCCTGTTACCTCTGATTCTGCTTCTCCAAGATAAAAGATGACCGACTGGTTAGAATCATAATAGATACACTGCCTGGCACATTACAGCTCTGTATCATCTCATGTGACACAACCAGGCTGTGAGGCGGTCATGTCACCATACCCTTTCACAGATGAGATGCAAACTCAGAAATATTCGGAGATTTAGCTCTGATGGATTGGGCTATCATCAACTTGTGGATGGTGGGAGTTTCTCAGAATCTCTTTCCCTATCTATATGGTTCCAAGCTAGAGTTGGCCAGAGTGAAGTGGTGAGGCCTGGGAGGTGAATGAAGCATGGGCCATTATGTTCCAAAGGTTTTCATTGTGTAACTGAACACAGATCCAGACGTTCACTGCCTGCAGAGTCCAGTTAACAAGAACGAGGCCTGGTAGAAAGAAAGTGACTTTATTCACTAAAACTAGCAAATAGAGGCCGGGCGCGGTGGCTCAAGCCTGTAATCCCAGCACTTTGGGAGGCTGAGGCGGGTGGATCATGAGGTCAAGAGATCGAGACCATCCTGGTCAACATGGTGAAACCCCGTCTCTACTAAAAATACAAAAACATTAGCTGGGCATGGTGGCGCGTGCCTGTAATCCCAGCTACTCAGGAGGCTGAAGCAGGAGAATTGCCTGAACCCAGGAGGCGGAGGTTGTGGTGAGCCGAGATCGCGCCATTGCACTCCAGCCTGGGTAACAAGAGTGAAACTCCGTCTCAAAAAAACAAACAAACAAACAAACAAAAAAAACTAGCAAATAGGAAGTGGCCAGGTTCCCATTCAAAGCAACACCTTCATTTTCTGGGGGAGAAGGCAGGGGTTTAAAAAAGGAAAACATGATGTGGAAGGCTTGCAAGAATTGCGTGGAGTACAACGTCTGTGTACCTTGTTCTGGTGGCTATCTTGAGTCCCAGTTTACCTGGATCTTGGGCTGGTGTCATCTCAACAATGGGGGAGCTGTTGACTGGCCACCTTGGAGTCATCTCTGGAGCTTTGCATCTGGGTCTCCAGACTTGGTTCATCTGTCTCAAGATTACCCCCAGGAGCTTCTAAGAAGGGACAAAATTAGAGGCTAGCATACAGGTAGATAAATATGAAGGGATATTGATGGTGAGAAAGGGAGGGATGTGGAGTTCATCTTAAGACGAAGGGGAAAAGACTTCTGCAACTTGCTTCAAGGTATTGAGTTGTGCTGCTGTATGTGTAAAACACCCACTGTATTAGGCCCTTCTTGTGTTGTTATAATGAAATACCTGAAGCTGGGTAATGTATAAGAAGAGAGGTTTAGTTCAGCCAGGTGCGGTGGCTCATGCCTGTAGTCCCAGCACTTTGGGAGGCCAAGGCAGGCAGATCATGAGGTCAGGAGTTCAAGACCAGCCTGACCAACATGGTGAAACCCTACCTCTCCTGAAAATAAAAAAATTAGCTGGGTGTGGCGGTGTGTACCTGTAATCCCAGCCACTCAGGAGGCTGAGACAGGAGAATCGCTTGAGCTGGGGAGGTGGAGCTTACAGTGAATCAAGATCATGTCATTGCACTCCAGCTTGGGCGACAGAGCAAGTCTCCATCTCAGAAAAAAAAAAAAACCCAAGAGACATGAAGAAAAAGTTTAAAATGCATTTTGCAGTTAAGCTGCCCACTTACAACTGATCAGAAATGGTGAGAGACGCAGTGGAGCTGGCATAGGGTGCAAGTTCGTCTTCACACTTCCTTGCCCCCATCCAGCTTTCTTTCCCGATTTTTAGCCCTGCTAACTTGTAGTGAGCTCAGGGCCACCATGCCATGGTGCACTCCGCTCAACAGACCTCACACCATTCCTGTAATAGGTTGTTGCTCTATAATACTCAGAGTTTCACTCCCAGGTTTGAGCTCTGACTGACACATTACCCATGGTCTCCAGGTGGGAGGTGCTGTGTTTTTAATACTCTATTTTTTTTTATTTTTATCACTCACTATATTTGACTGTTATAACTTCTATCTTCATTATTCTTTCTGCATCAGCCATGTTCATTTTCAAAGGGATCTTTCTTAATGATAATGCCCTTGAACCAAAAACTAAGGAGTTAATTATAATAGTAGAAAATGGTCATCTACACAAGTTTCATGATTTATAAGAACAATGGAAATTGCTTGGCTTTCTGAACATGAAAATACAGTTGATTAGAAATAGCACACATGAGGAACTCTGGTTTCATGCAAAGTTGAAGGAAATTCTCCTGAAATTAAAAATGGACCCAGAATAGTTCATGAAGTCCAATCGAATGAAAGGGTTTTCAATTCTGTTTGATATCCATCTTGTCAAGGATCAACTTTTAGTTTTGGTGAATGACGTGGTTTGTCTCTGCTTCCCCACCCAAATCTCACCTTGAATTGTAGTAATTCCCAGGTGTCAAGGGTGGGGCCAGGTGGAGATAATTGAACATGGGGGTGGTTTCCCTCATGCTGTTTTTGTGATAACGAGTTCTCAGGAGATCTGATGGTTTTCTAAGAGCTTCCCGCTTTGCTAGACTCTCATTCTCTTTCCAGCTGCCCTGTGAAGGGCACCTTCCTCCATAACTGTAAGTTTCCTGAGTCCTCCCAGCCATGTGGAACTCTGAGTCAATTAAACCCTTTTTCATTATAAATTAACCAGTCCCAGGTATTTCTTCACACAGCATGAGAACACACTAATACAGTAATATTCTCTACTCTATCTATTTTGTCAGGTCATTGAGCTCTGCTCTATTGTTTATTGTTTCCTTCCTTCTGCTTGCTTTGGGTTTAGTTTGCTCTTCTTTTGCTAGTTTCCTGAGGTGTAAGTTACTGATTTGAGACCTTTCTTCTTTCTTTTGTGTGTGTGTGTGTGTGTATATATATATATATATATATATATATATAAAATATGTATTTATCTTTCTTCTTTCTTTTGTGTGTATATATATATATAATATGTATATATTATATAAAAGAAAGAAAGATAACATATCTTTCTTTTATATATAATATATACATATTATATATATTTTATATATTATATGTATAAAATATATATCTATTATATATAATATTGTGGTTTCCTCTTTAATATTTTAATACTTTTTATATAGATCTATTATATATAATAGATATTTATATATATAATATATATTTTACACATATTATACATATTATATATTATATATAATATCTATTCTATATTATATATAATATGATATAATTATTATATATTATATATAATATATATAATATAGAATATATATATAATATATAATATGTATATGATAGAATCTATTATATATAATATATAATATATAATACAAAGAAATATATAGAAAGAAAGAAAAATATATATATTATATATATATATATAATTGCACTTTAGGTTCTGGGGTACATGTGCAGATCATGCAAGATTGTTGCATAGGTACATACATGGCAATCTGGTTTGCTGCCTCCATCCCCCCATCACCTATATCTGGCATTTCTCCCCATGTTATCCCTCCCCAACCTCCCTACTGCCCACTGTCCCTCTCGTCCCCCCGACAGACTGCAATGTGTGATGCTCCCCTCCCTGTGTCCATGTGTTCTCATGGTTCAACACCCACCTATGAGCAAGAACATGCGGTGTTTGATTTTACAGCTTTAATTTTCCTTCTAATGGCTCTCTTCATTGCAGCCCATAAGTCCTGGTATGTTGTGTTGTGTTTTTGTTTTTATTCAGCTCAAAGTATTTTTGTGTTTCCCTTGTGGTTTCCTCTTTAATACTTTGGTAATTTATAAGGCTGTTTAATTTCCAAATATTTTTGTGAATTTTCCAGTTTTCCATCTGTTATCGATTTCTAAATTCATTCTGTTGTGATCAGAAAAGACACTTTGTGTGAGTTGATTTCAACCTTTTAAAAACTATAAAACTATGAAGACTTATTTCGTTACCTCACATATGGTCTATTTCAGAGAATGTTCCGTGTGCATTGGGGGGAAATGTTTATTCTGGTGGGGTTGGGGAAGTCTAATAATCCCTAATGTACCTCATTTCTAATGTACATTTTCCAGCCAGAACACGCCAGTACTCTGTCTACAATGACAGACAAAAATTCATTTTTTCTCTTCTTCTTCTAAAGCCATATTATAGATTCCCAATTCAACTATAATACGTATTATTTTAGCTATCTATTTAAAGTGTCACATCATCCCAGGGACCTTTCAACTGACTGACTACATTCGTCATGATTATAGTAATTACTGAAAATAAACACACGAGACTATTCTCTTTAACTAGAATATCATCTTATTTTACATTCAGTAAAATTTCAAAATTTGCATATAAAGCTAAGGAAGGACACAGCTTTAGAAACAATGGGCTCACTTCTCTCTAGATCTGTGTGAAAGTTGGTGTGAAGGTAATTACCTTATGAGAGCCCAAAGATATAAAATGAGGATGAAGAATGATTGTTCCCATCACAGAACGCGTCACCACATCATCTTTTGTGCGTTTGTATGTTGTGTGCGCATCAGAGGTGGCGTGCTGTGGAGGGGTGACAGTCGTGATGTGGAAATGTAAAGAATTTCGTGTACTGAGGATCCAGTTAAAAATCAAACTGGAAAGAGAACAAAATATAGTCAAGAGGTATCCTATAAGGCTGTGATACCTTAAAATGCCTTATTTTAACAAACGTACCTTCCATCTGTTATATAAAATAAACCTACGTTATTAGAAAGAGATGGGGTTAGATTACGTATCACTTACTAGCTAAGTGATTTCGCGCCTGTTTCCTGTCTTCTAGAGACTAGGAAACTCTCCTAGAAGCTCTCCTAGAAACAAAGGTGAGCCTGTGTTTCTTCATATGGGTAATAGAAGTCATAGTAATACTTACTTTAGCAAGTTGCTATAATAATTGGCAACAGCATCTTGAAGCACAGATTATAGTGTCTGGTATATAATAGCCCTCTTGGTACGTAGCTGTATTTTTACTACTGCCCATAGTTCTTCTTTAGGTATTAGACTTACTCATGAACTTTGAGCACTGGTCATCAGACCTATTTCACATGGACCCTCAGACCCTCCCTCTAATTATCAGACCCTTCCCCTCTGGCCATTATGCTCCTCCCTCTGATCATCACTCTTCTCCCTTTGACATTACCCTCTTCCCCGTGGCCATCAGACACTCCTCCATGTGACCATCCTCCTCCTCCCTCTGACTATCACCCTCTTCCTTTTGGTCATCAGACTCTCCTCCCTGTGACCATCACCCTCCTCTCTCTGACCATCACCCTCTTCCCCCTGGCCATCAGACTGTCCTCCTTCTGGCCACCCTCCTCCTCCCTCTGACCATCAGGCCTGCCTTACTGTTTCACACCAGCAGCCATAGAGTGGGTCTTCAACAAGCAGCCAACAGCAGCCAGGGAGAGATCCTCGGGCACCGTTTTCCTGTCCAAACAATCAGAACTGTATCAAAGGGTCTGATGCCTGGACTGGCTAGACACATTGGGGTTATTTATAACAGGAGAAAATGGAGTCTCCAGGGAAACAAACCATAGCAAAGAATATGAACGTTTGCAGACTGAATTGCCTTCAGTGATCCCCAAAGACTTTTGGGTTTGACCTATATCAAGTAATTATATAAGTAAACAGCTGCCTTCACCTGTGCTTCTGTCCTGCCGATGCCGGAGTGACTTCTGCCTTCAAAATGAATTTCAGGGCTTTCTTTGAAGCAGTCTTGCAAAGTTGTTATATTTAGTTTAAATTCAATTAAAGCTCAATCTGGAAGCTCTTTCTGAAGCATTTGATCCACATTTACATAAGGTATTTGCTCTTAAAATTGTTAGGGATATAGCTCATTTCCAATAAGAATGAGTGGTATTTCATAAACCAGGATCCATGATCATTTACTTCCCGATAGCTTGCTTCTCCCACATCTAATTCTATTCTTTCTTGAGGGCTGTTGGTGCCAGTGCTGGGGCTGCAAACATCAGGTTAGACTGGAGGGTGACGCGTGTGCTCCCTCACTCCTGGCTGAGGCCTCTATGCTCAACAGTGGGCTGGCACCAGGCCCAGGAGACAGAGGTACTGCCCACTCACAGGGCTTACCTGGGGACAGACATGCTGCCCACTCACAGGGATTGCCTGAGACAGATGTGTTGCCCGCTCACAGGGCTTACCTGGGACAGACATGCTGCCCGCTCACATGATTATGTGGGGACAGATGTGGCACCTGCTCATGGGGCTTACCTGGGGAAACTCACTAGGATTACCTGGGGACAGATGTGCTGCCCGCTCATGGGGCTTACCTGAGGACATGTGTGCTGCTGTTCATGGGGCTTACCTGGGGACAGATGTGCCACCTACTCACAGGGCTTACCTGGGACAAACATGCTGCCTGCTCACTGTGATTACATGAGGACACATGTGCCACCTGCTCATGGGGCTTACCTGGGGACACTCACTATGATTACCTGGTACAGATGTGCTGCTCACTCACAGGGCTTACCTGGGACAGATGTGCCACCTGCTCATGGTGCTTACCTGGGGACACTCACTATCATTACCTGGGGACAGATGTGCTGCCCACTCATTGGACTTACCTTGGGACACTCACTATGATTACCTGGGACAGATGTGCTGCCTGCTCATGGGGCTTACCTGGGGACACTCACTATGATTACCGGGGACAGATGTGCCGCTCACAGGGCTTACCTGGGACAGACATGCCGCCTGCTCACTATGATTACATGGGGACAGACGTGTTGCCCACTCACAGGGCTTACCTGAGGTCAGATGTGCCACCTGCTCACGGGGCTCACCTGGGAATCAATTTCCGCTCCTGCACTGGGTTAGTTCTTGTTTATTTGTCTCTCCCACTATTTCAGGTCTTCGCTATTATCAGGAAAAATGCAGGGTGCTGGCTGTTCAGTGATGAGCTGGGAGAAAACGCTCTTTGACAGAGCTGGTGGTTTGAGAAGAATCCCTTGGGCTGAAGCAGAGTGTAGATGAGAAGCTAAATGTGTGGAAAGCGGACGCAGGGGAGGAGGGTGAGCACATGAGAGGGACACTGAATCTTCCAGACAGAGGCACCTCCAGAGACCAGGGAGGAGCATGGGCATGGCTTGTCATGGGACATGTAAGGGGGCCAGGGACTGGTGCAGGAGTGACAGGAAGCAGCTTTCACTGGCATGTGGGAGCAGGCAGATGGGAATGTGGATGGGGAGTTAGTGTTTTCTTCTAAATGCTGTGGAAGATACTGACATGTTTTAAACAGTACAGGTAGAAAGCAGCAAGTGGTTTCAAAAATATCCAAAACGAAACAACATATAGAATTTCCTGATGGGTTTGACTTGCAGACAGAGTGGAAGAAAGAAGCAGCATGATGGCATCTGTCCTTTTTGCTTTTTGAGCAATTGGTTGAATATTGATAACCATTTTCTGTCACCAAGGAGACTCAGGGAAGGGCAGGTGGGTGGGGTGAGGGCGCAGGGCTTGTGAAGCTGGGAGGCCTGTGAGATGCCCAAGTAGCGTTGTCAACTTTGTGCAAATGACAGGCAGAGAAAAGTCCTGGACTAAAGATACAACGTGGGAGTAGTTAGCACACAGATATGTTCAGAACCTGGAAATGAATGACCGCACCTGGGAAGAAAAGGCAGGAAAAAAGAGGAGAGGCCCTTAAAGGTCCCAGCAAAGGGAGCCGAGGTGTGTGTGGTGAGCGGGAGGATGGCCAGAAGAAAACTTCCCGTTACAGCAGCTGAGATGAGGTCAGAGCCCAGCCCATTGGTAGTGCAACGTGGAGGTCTTTGGAGTCATTTACTAAAACGTTGCTAGGAGCAGTGGCTGTACAAGCCAGATCAGAGCACACCAGAGGGTAAATGGAGATGAGGAGACACAACACTCCGCTGTGTGGACTCAGAAATCCCTGCAAAGGGAAGCGGGGAACGCAGCAGGACGTAAACTAAGACGTGGAAACTCATTCCCTGAAGTTCTTTCAAAATCCTTCCTGCTTCTCTTTACGTACTGCCTACATTTCTGAAAATTCTAGTGTAAAACAAACATGTTATCTATTAGATTATGTCCGTTTTGCTTTTATTAAATAAAAAATAGTCGGTAGAGAAGAGCAAAGCTAAGAAATGAAATGATGTGTAAGGATCCCAGCATGGCCACCGAAGAGCGATGCACCTGAGTGTAAATGCACCACATGCTTCCGGGCTGCGGTCAGTCCGTGTGCCATGGCCTCTTACAACGAGGTCATCGTTCTAACGCACCATCGGTAGGACACAGGCTTCCTTATGGTGGGCAAAAGTGAGTTTCCACTGTTACTGGCTTCCTTCTGCTGGTGCACATCAGGTGTGGTGATGGCTTCTTTGGTTCAGGGATGACGCCTGTGGCTAGAGGCGGGGGTGAAGATCATGGGTTCACATTGCACAGATTAAAGCAGAGACTGTCTTTATTGTTCAGAAGAGCCTACAGTTAATGGGCCACAAACAGATCATCTTCTGGACTCCGTAGCAGAGCCATCAGTTGAGTCTTCCAGACAGAGGCACTGACTTTGCAGTAACTGATTATTAGGGTCCTATGAGTTCTGTGGTTGCTCCAGGAATTCAGTGAATCTCAATTCGTCGGGAAGAACCAAATTGCAGTTCTTAACTGGGTAAAAATCCAGCTCTCCAGTTCTCTATTAGATTCATTACGTGCTCACTGTGAGTAGCTGTGCGTCCTTGGGAAACTGACTCAGAAAGATATTACAGAAAGGGCCATTTATGATAAAGGTGAACACAGGGTGTAGGGGTCATTGGACTTGAAGGTGAAATTTCCAGCATCTTCGATATTCATTTTGGTTCTGGGAGAGGTAGGGAAACTGCCTAGAAATGGTCCATTTACGGCCATATATGTGAATAGAATTTAACATTTTGGTTGGTTAAATATGTGATTGTGAAACAGGGCTATGATGAGTTGATATAAGGGGAAAATGGCCTATAAGGACGGTGGCCATATAATTTATTATCCAAATGAGGGTCATGAGAGAGGGAAGCGAGGTGCTATTCGCATTTATGTCAAGACAGATGAAAACATGCACGTTGAGGCTGAGGGAAACCTGGGTGTGCTGTCGTCCTATGGGGGCTTCTCGTTTGCCAGGAACATTTTGGTGGTCATTTTTCCTTACATAACAAGGATAGACCAGGAGCCTACCCTCTTGGTAGATCAGCTAAACTTGTCCTCAAGATTTTGCTTCCAAGATGAACATGGGTGTAGCCTTCAGGAGTTTCTATCCAGCATCACGATTGGAAACCTGCATTTTTAGGGATTCCCCTGTCTTGTTACATTCCTGTTGCTGCATGCTTCAGTCTCTGCTGGATTTTGCACCTGGAAATGGGGTTGAAATATATTTGGTGCAGAACTGGGGGATTTCAAACCTGTCTAAAGAGTTTGCAGACATTAAAAAGGATTTGTACGCCAAGAAGGAGCCCCCTAGCTCATGAGGCAGCCCCAGTTTGCCCTCTGAAAATACTCATTTTTCTGCTGTTGAAGACTTTCTGTGAAATTTGAGTTAAAATGTCCCTATCTTCTAGTCATACAGATTTTCTTCACCTCTAAACCCCAAACCACCATAACACTCTTTTCAAAGTCTCTTTTGTTCTTCCCACCCCTTATAGCTACCTGGGGGATTTCAAGATGGGATCGTGGAGCGTCATTAAATCCACCGTAATTACCTTCAGTCAGCTGCATCTTCTCTCCTTATTTGCCTTTGGGATTTCGCTACTTTAAAAATGTTTTCTCTGTTGCTGAACAATTAAACATAATCCTAACCTTATACTCATATTAGCTGTAATTGATATGGTTTGGGCATTTGATACTAAGGTATGTCATTTTAAGCAATTAAATTAACGTCTCAAAGTCAAAAACAAAGGTAATTCCAATGATTGCTATAGACATTTTAAGAAAATATTTTCCAAGGGAAAAAGGATATCAAAATATAGCCATTTTTCTTTTGCTAAGAATATATTACATTTGTTTTAGGTACAGACAAAAGGCATTTTAGGTGTAGATTAAAATCTGCGATGTGGACATGGAGTCAGAAAAAGGGCTTTACTTGCACTGGAGAAGACCTCCGCTCATGCACGGCCATCACTGGCTTGGAGCTGAGCTGCTCGGGGTCCATGAGCTGTGCACCCAAGTGAGCCTCTGCCGTCCAGCTCTGTTCGGAAGGACCGCTGTCTGCCGTTGCCTCCTGCTTCCTGGTCATGCTGGGGGAGACAGGGGCAGCCTCACAAAAAAACAGCTCTTTCTGAGGGAGGAGTCATTCTTTCTAATGGCATTGTGCCTAGTGCCCCCAGTCTGTGTTCTGTTGCTGTCCAAGAACGAAGACAACTTTCCCTTTCGGAAGCTGTTCTCAGCTGCTCCCTCATTTCACAGGCTGCTTTCCCGTTCTGACCTCTGTGGTTTCTGTAGCAGCAGGCTAAGCCACACCTGACCCACAGAAGGACACGAGGCTGGTTCTACATCACAGAAAGAAGCTGAAACCTTTGTTCCTATTAACACAAAGGTAAGAGGCAGGGAAGCGCGCCTGAGCAAACAGAACTGACAGTAGCAATGATGGTGGAAGAAACCCCAAGAGCTTCTCCATAGAGGATGCCCGGGGACAGGGGAACAGGCCCACTTGGCCAGCATCTCTGAGATTTACCTCACCTCCCGTGGGCTCAGCTGGCCTCTCTGCCCCATACGTGACTTGCCATGTCCCTGAAGGACAAGTGCATGGATTTGATGCTCAAACAAGCTGCGGAGTCATCAGTCACCTTTGCAGCCCTGTGGACAATGGCTGTTGGACAGTACGATGAAAAGTAAGTTTGAAATTAAATCTAAAAAGAAAAATAATAATTTTAAAATAATTAATTAATTAATTAATTAAAAAGCCAGGCATAGTGGCTCACATCTGTAATCCCAGCACTTTGGGCAGCTGAGGCAGGAGGATCACTTGAGCCAAGGAGTTCAAGACCAGCCTGGGAAACATAGTGAGACTGTCTCTACTTTTAAAAAATACATTAAAAAAACAATTTTAATTTAAAAGTAAGTTGTTGCATCTGACAGCAGCCATACCTGGGACATTGCTCCAAAGGCAATATTAGCAGGGACTCAAATCTGATTTTTGCTGCTGGTTCTTCTCCCTGACTCTGGGGAGTATAACTTCAGAGTCGTTCATGGAGTGTTACAAAACTTACCAAAGCATAACGTTCCACAGTTCCTGGCCTTAGCTTAGCAACCAGAGCCATAGAACATGCTGTTCTGGGCAGAAAAGGGAATAGTGAGTACTGCTGACTGAGCTTTGCATCTTCTCTACACTGTTGAGGACATAATATCTTCATCAGATTCTTAAAAACCCACCACCCTCCAACACACCTCCAAGAAGGAAACCCTGGGAAGCTCTTTCTACCTACGTGCCACCTTTAGAATTTCTCCAGCCCTGTGGTAGAGGTCATCCCATCCTGGAAATGTCAGAGAGGAAGATTATAGAAGCTGGTCAGGAACTTAATCAACATTTCCTCCAACCCACTCACTGGGGCTAGTGTCACTAACTTTAACAAGTGACATTAACAAGAGGCTTGTTAATAATAAGCCTCTTGTTAATGTCACTTGTTAAAGTTTTGTGCCTCAGTGTGAGAGCTACTTCTAGTACCATTTTGCTTTAGCCAGGAATGGTTTGTATCAAAACTGTAGACCAGAGTTCATTTTAGAGGACAGAGCTGAGCTGCTAAGCAGGAAGTAACAGGTGGCCCAAACTCACCCTCCTGTTCTAGCTCCTTCTCTGTTGACTTTACCTTTTGAAAACATAGACATGGGCTAGACATGGTGGCACACCTGTAATCCCAGCACTTTGGGAAGCTGAGGCAGGGGGATTGCTTCAGCCAAGGAGTTTGAGACCCGCCTGACCGGCATGGTGAAACCCCATCTCTACTAAAAATAAAAAATTAGCCTGGTATGGTGGCATGTACCTGTAACCCCAACTACTCAGGAGGCTGAGGCTGGAGAATTGCTTGAGCCTGGGAGGTGGAGGTTGCAGTGAGTCTAGGTCACACCACTGCACTCCAGCCTGGGTGACAGAGTGAGACTCTGTCTCAAAGAAAAAGAAAGAAAACAAAACAAAACATAGACACGTTCAAAGAGGACACGGAACCTTAAGCTAGAAGACAAAGAGGAACTAGTGGGGGTGTGACATCAGCCAAAGCTGCTGGCAGGGATGTGTCCTAGAAGGCAGAACTTTCGGCTTTCCCAAGGTCATTCCACAGTCATTGCCACTGAAAAATGGGTCTTGCTGGGACTTTGAAGAAAACAGACTTGGCATCTAGTGAGTTGCAAAAACTCGCCAGCTGTCAGATCTGGAGTGTTTCTTTTAAACTGTGGGCCAGTTTCCTCCACTGTAGCATTATTTCACATATCTACCCTGATTTCATAAGGTAATGCTACATGAGAAGGCTCTCACTTAACCTGGAAGAAGGTCAAAGCAGGGTGAAGTTATGTTCCTCGCTTCTCTTTTAAAGACTTTCATGAGTGCTGGATGGCATGAGGGAAAGTGTATCCACTCATTTTTCTCAGGGCACGGATCTAGGGCTCGGGGACTTAGCAGGTCATTGTGTTTCACCCGAGGTTTAACCCTAGGCCTGACACCAGCACTGCCTCAGCTCTCACATCAGATGGGGGCGGGTGGTGAGGACAAAGCCTTCCAGCCTCAGTTTCTCCAGTGCGGTCAACAGAATGAGCTCCTGTCACAGAGCCTGCAGATCAACCAACCTGATGTCAGACTTCAGCCTGCAGCTTCTCAGTACGAAAGAATAAAGCAAGAGTAACCACGGAGCAGATCACCATGGAAAACGCCTCAGCCAGACGCATCCAGGTCCTTCAGAAACACATTGCTCATAGAGAAATAAGTTTGTGCAGGTGTAGTGAGAGTCAGCATAAACATAACCAGGCAGTTCGTCAGTGGCCGATTCAGAACCAAGAGTCAAGGCGCCTGACGGAGGGAACTCAGGCACACACCTTTACACCCTGGGTCTTAGCTTTAAGTTGGGGAGAGGGTGGATTAGATCTCGATTTCCACAAATTATAAAAAATGTTCAAAGCCATAAGTAGGGGAAAGGTGAGCAAATAAGTTTGGGAAAGTCTGGATTCCATGCAATTAACTTATTTATCATAAGATTTAGAAGCCATTTCAAGCTGATGTGAAATCCTCCACAGCTCCCAGAAGGGGTGTGATAAGCAGCAGAGCCTGAACTTGCCTTGCCGTGGTATCGTTATTCCGGGAACATCAGTTGCGACTGATGACATACTGGACCCATGTTGGGAAGCTGAACTGGATGACCTCAAAGGCCTTTTCCCTTTGGATATTCTCCATGTCTGCTTAAAGGCAGCCAGGAATTAGAGTTTGATGTCAGAGGCCCTCGTTGCTAAATCAAGCAGAGGCTCAGCGTGCCTGGGAGGCCCACGTGGAGCTGGCCACCCCCTTCAGCTGCTTCCCGGCCAGGGCTCTGTAATTACAATGTGCATCCAGGAAGTTATCAAAATCCTATTTGGAGAATATTGGATTAGCAGAAAGCTTGATTAAATCAATAAGTGGAATAGTAAGGGGTTTTTCTCTTACTAATTACATCTGGAGGAACTAATGTTATCTGTAGGGATAGACTATGAAGCTTTGTTCCTCATGTAAATGAAGATAGCTTCAGGAAAAAATATCTGGAAAAGATACCCTTTGACTTGTAAAAGTCTAATAGAGAGATGCTCAAGGAGAAAAGAACGAACAGTTTCATGAAATGCTA
Source organism: Cebus imitator (assembly GCF_001604975.1). Taxonomy (NCBI): domain Eukaryota; kingdom Metazoa; phylum Chordata; class Mammalia; order Primates; family Cebidae; genus Cebus; species Cebus imitator. The sequence continues at coordinate 4,913,546 of NW_016107335.1, read as the reverse complement.
CCTAAATTCTCATTATCATAGAAATGAGTTCAATTCATAAATTGTGCCCTCCTCTGAAAAGTTAAATATTAGTCTGAACATATAAAAAGGACTTGGATCTTTCATTTTTACATTTTTACATGCACACATTTTTTTTCCTCCCAATAGATAAGACAATATTTTTGAAGGACTAATTTGGCAAGTTTTGCAGCTGAGGGTAAGACCTTACCCACCTCTTCCTAAATTTAACCTAAGTTAAGAATATTTTCAGTCACTAGTTGTTGATTTCTAGGCCTTGGCATTCTACCTGGACACAATTTGTATCGAGATAGAAGTCAGTGAACTCAAATCTTCATCAGCCCTCGTTAGCAGGAAACTTTGGCTGGACAGCTGATTGATTTGCTGGCTTAATATTGATCTGAATAAGTATTTCCCTTGGCTTGCTAAATATATTATATATAAATCAAGTGAAGTTTTTGATGTCTTAAAAGGAAATGAATAACTGACTAGAGTTATTGCCTAGGACCCAATAGGCAGCTGGGCTTAACCCACAGGGCACTGTGGCAGGCCACCTAATGAGGACACCACCCATTCACTGCTCAGGCTGCAAGCCGCCCATGCGTTTCTCACCCCTTCATCCCCTTTCCCCCATTATCTCTAATCTGAAATTCCCATCACCTCCCATCACCACCATATCTTGTATCCCTCTCTTCTTCCTCCTCACTTCCCAGGACATCTCCTCTCCTTCAGGTCCTCATTTCAGTTCAGCAGTCTCGAAAGAGCTCTTTTTCCCACTCTTTCTTCCAGTGCCTCTTATCCTCCTCAGAAAAAAGATCTTTCTTGTCTTCAGTAGGTTTCCACTGCCTAAAGGATAACATCCATACTCCTCATTCACCAAAGAACCTTTCATTGGGTGGCCCTGATGGTCCGGCTTCATCCCTCGCTGGGCTACCAGGAGATGCCACACGTGAAGCCACATGGCATAGCTCTTCCTCCTGGTACATACAGCACGTTGTTGTGGGACTGCCCTTTGGTCAATGATATTCTCTTTCCAAGAATGTCTTTCCCACACTTTTCTTCTAGCAAAACATTGCTCATCATTCAAGCCTGGCTCATGGCGTTCCTCTGTTTCCACTTTGCATTAAATGGTTACTCCCTCCTTTGTGTTCTGCACTGTATGGTTTATATCATTGTCCATTGGACTCATGGACGTCTCTTTCCCTGATCTCTAAACTAGGGGCAGGAGCGGATAAAAATGACAGTAGTCATTGTCACTGTCACTGGTATACATAAACATACCAAAAAAGGTAGCTCTCGGACAGGACTGTGTAAGCTGCCTTAAAAATGGTATTTTGTGTAGTCTTTAAAATAAGTCATTTTATTATATACCTCATAGAAACAGGTTCAGGAGAGGGGAAATTGAATGCCCCAGGTCACACAGCTGGTCAGCAGAGCTGGGGTTCAACCCGGCTACTCTGTGTCACCCTTTCCATTGCTTCTTGTTACTTCTCCACCGCTATCCCACCTGAGCACGTGTGTCTTCCTAGGGATTAGTCACTGTGAGGGTGGCTCCAATGCTGTGTTTCTGTTGTCCTGACAAGCTCCGTTCTTTGTTCTTCCTTTATTAGGAGATGTGAAGACATTCCGAGGGAGTGGAAGATAGGCTGCCTGTCCTCAGGGCTCACAAGCCAGAGAGAGGGGATAAGTGAGGAAGTGCTTTGAAAGTGGACACAGGATGACATTAGGGACGAGGCATAATACTGCTGGGAGAATCCAGAAAAGCCATTCTTTGACTTCCTCCTTTATAGTTTTTGTACAATTTGGAGTTAATCAAAGGGTAGATAAACCAAGAAAAATGTCTGTTCAACAGGAAAAATGGCAGGGTGGGGCTGTTCTAAACCTGGGACAGCCGGTTCCCCACTGTATCTGGGACAGTCATTTGTTTTCAGTAGTGGCTTTTGAATCTGTGAGGCCCCCTTGATCTTTCACTCCCATCAGCTCAGTGACTCATTCTCCCAGCATAGACTTGGCATCATCCTAAGGAGGCAGAGAGGCCAACTCAGTGGTACCCACGGGACCGAGTGAGTCTCACACAGGATCCGTCCACGCCCCCCATCGCCTCTGCTAATGAGGTCCACACCTCTGCTCAGCAGCCTGCCACTGTGTCGGGACACACCCCAGGCTGGAAGAGCTCCCAAACCAGAGTTTATGGAAGCTCAGGCCTGAAAGTTCAAAAGGCTTCAGTTTTCCACTGTGCACGGGGCTGCCACTCAGTGCAGTCTTCAGATTGAGAACAGTTTGGCTGTGAATGAGTGAGATACGTAGTTTCTGGATCGCACCCAGGGGAATGCCAAGGATGTGCACACAAAACAAGGCTGACTCTTCATTTGCTGTTTGTCTACACTCTCCCAGTTGGGGCTGAGACTCATCTTTCCAGCATAAACACCGGGTAAGGAATTGGAATTTTAGTCCTAGAAGTCTCCAGAGCTATGATCTAGTGCTCATTCCCTCCGTCCCCATTACCCTGACGCTATCTGATGCTTCCAAAGCTACTTGCACAGGGAGGTGTGGACTGGGAAGAGCATCAGCCTGTGGTACAGCGCAGCCCACAGGGAAGGAAGAAGGCATGGCTAGGACATGGCCTGACTCCAGATGTGCTCTTTCCTGCTGGATCTTCCACAAGACTGGGCTACCTCCCGTCCCGGCATACATCCTTGGTCTATGTGACTTTGAGCTTCACAAGGTCACATGTGTGCAGATCCAAGTGGTGTGTGGATCTACTTCTCTTCCTCAAGAAGCCTTGCACAATCTGGCCCTGCATACTTCCTCCGAGCTCACGCTTCCTGTAAGTGTATACTTCCTGTGAGTTTACACTTCCTATGAGCTTACACTTCCTGTGAGTGAACACTTCCTGTGAGCCTACATTTTTTGTGAGCCCACACTTCTTGTGAGTGTACACTTCCTGCAAGTCTATACTTCCTGTGCGCATATACTTCCTGTGAGCATACCCTTCCTGTGAGCATACTCTTCCTGTGAGCTTACACTTCCTGAGAGTAAATACTTCTTGTCAGCCCAACTTCCTGTGTGTATACTTCTTGTGAGTGTATACTTCCTATGAGCCCATAGTTTCCTATGTGTATACTTCCTGTGAGCCCACACTTTCTATGTGTACACTTCAAGCCCACACTGAGTGCACACTTCCTGTTAGCACACATCACACACTTCCTCTCTGTGTACTTCCTATAAGCCCACACTTCTTGTGAATTTATACTTCCTATGAGCCCATAGATCCTATGTGTACACTTCCTGTGAGCCCACACTTCCTGTGAGGGTATACTTCGTGTGAGCACACACTTCCTCTCTGTGTACTTCCTGTGAGCCCACACTTCCTGTGACTATACATTTCCTGTGAGTATACACTT